>NW_005871066.1:3757825-3840807 GCF_000147115.1 Myotis lucifugus
TTTTCCCCAATATCTATTTACAAGGTAGGGCCTGGGTCAAGAATCACGTACTCAGAAGCTGGCAGTATGGCTCTCAGGAATATATTTGGGGTAAATTATATTTCTGGCCCAGATGCCAACATACGAGCCAAGGGTCCATTAGTAATGGATATATTAGGATTAAGAAATCAAATGTTCATACAGTGTGCATTAGATGCTTATATTAACAAATTGCCTTTGGGGGGGTGGAGGTTGGCAGTTCTATGGTTGTTCCGAGTTGGGGAAGGGACTACAGGAGGTAGGCCAGCCAGTCCCGCCCCCTTTGGGGGGGGGGGGGGCGATCAGGGGCAGGGCTGGCTGGGGGGAGGGGCCACAGGAGGTTGGCCAGCCAGCCCAGGTGGTTTGCTGTCCGCAGTGGGCGTCATAGCGACCAGTCATTCCGGTCGTTACAGTGTCCTAGTCGCTGGCTTTTTATATATATAGATAATGATTTTTTTCAATTATCAAACCTTTTTTACTTTTATTTTTCACTTAAAACAATATTTTATTTTTCAATTCCAGTTGACATATATTAGCTTCAGGTACACAATCCAGTGATTAGACATTATACAACTTACTAAGTGATTCCCCTGATAAATCTAATACCCATCTGATGCCATACATAGTTTGAATGAAGATTTTTGAATCATTTAAGCCACCCAGAGCTAGCATTAAATTTGACACTGTGATCAGGTCCAGCCTTTTCTTTCAACATCGCAAACAATCTTTCTGCTTTGGCCATGATCACCATGGTGCTGAAAGGGCTACACGTCTGTGTCTGGTCATCAGAAGGTTCTCTGTCTAATACAGAGCCTCCCTGAATTTTTGTTAGTCTTGTTGTCTTCAATGAAGCAGATCCTTTAACAGTTTCTGTCATGTGGTTCTTATTCTTCAAGATCGTTACTATGGCGGAATGGACATGCCTGACGGGCAAGCAATAACCATCACTGATTTTCCACCTTCATATTTTCCTTCCAGGTCAGGCACTCAACGTGGCCTATGTTGCATTAAATGTTATGACAGCTACAAGGTCACTAAACTACACAAATTTTTCAACTCCATTATAGTCTTATGGGACTATTGTTGTTGGCCAAAGTGTCATGATGTGATGCATTCAACCTCTTAATTTGGGGGGATTAGTCACACTGATCAGATACTGTAGATGTCACTGATGAATTCTACATATGGTTTTTAAATGTTCAATAAAATGATATAATAAGCAGAACTGAGTAGATTTGGGAACCTAAGACAGTTTATAAAAAGTGTGTTTTGCTACATATACCGAGATTTTCAATTCCCAAACATAATCTGAGATCTTGCATTTTATACTGAAAATTTTTTTAAATTACACACTTAGGTATCTCCTTTCTCTCACTTTTCATAAATTTTGTGAATTTAATATTCAAATACAAATTTTCATCTTTCACTTTAAATGCAAAGTGGCCTTATTTAAAATCTAAACTGTCTTAAACACAATCATTAGTGCTTCTGCACCATTGGACATAGTCTGAAACAAGTTTTGAAGTATAACATTCTCACAGTCTAACAATAAGGGATCTCCAAATGAAAGCCATCAAATGCTTGAAGAAATTATTAATAATAATCTAGCCTAGCCCTGGCTGGGTGGCTCAGTTGATTGAAGCATTGTCCCATACACCAAAAGGTTGTGAGTTCAATCCCCAGTTGGGGCAAGTACGGGAGGCAACCAATGGATGTTTCTCTCTCACATCTCTCTCTTTCTCTCTCTCTATATATATATCTATTTATCTTTCTCTTCCCCCTCTCTCTCTAAAATGAATAAAAAAACACATCCTCTGGTGAGGGTTAAAAATAATAATAATAATCTCTCAGGCAAACTATTTTCTTGAATTCTTTAATTTACAAAGGATATGTCACTAAAATACCAAATAAAAATGATTAATTGTTCTAATTAAGAATTTTTATATCCTTCTTCTCCAATAAAACTTATATTTTAAAATATTTCCATTGTTGACACACACTACAATGTCACTTTTTTAGTAAAATTCATTTTTTAGTAAAATCACTTGCCATTGTTTCATAAAACTTTGGAATAATTCCTTGACTAAGATTCTCTTTTTTAAAAAAGTCAAATTAAACCACTTACCGTAAAGAGCCCACTCTCACTGCGACAGGCACGTGGGGGAGCTGAGAGGCCCACTTCAGTGTCACGTCCTGATAAACGTGCAACAGGCTACTGTGGTTTCCAATCAAAGTATTTATTGTTCCTTCAGAAACTGTAGGGTGAAAATTTTTTTTTAAGGATAAAAAGGAGACAGTCGTTAGCAACAGTATATTATATCCCTTTTAGGGGATTTATGTTACAAACTAATTATAATATCTTGATGTTAATACGTAAAGATTTTTAAGTAATAAAACATGATTTTCCAACTTCAAGCTGCCAATATCTAAAAGGAAAAAAAATTAAAGACTTGGAAACTATAACCAGATACTAGCCAATATTTTTGCATTTCATCTAGAAAGCATGAGTTTCATTAATATTTAACACATTGAAGCTAATGATTTTCTGGGCATTCACTACAGAAAAGTCATTCTATTAGGCATCACTATGCTCCATTCTGCTTATAGAGGAGTCTGATGTTCTCTTGGAATCATCGTAAACAGCCTCATTTTGGAAAGCAGCAATGTACGCCTGGGGCCAATTCTACAGTCCTTTTGTACAAAGTAAAATGACTGACAAACCCAAATGTGTGCTTTATATCAAACTTCTATTCAAACTTTCAAAGTTAAAATTTCCATTACATGTTCAGTTTAAAAGTATTTTCCTAGATGTTCATATGCATGTGAGTTTGCCTTTTTCTGGTGTAAATAGCACAGCCCTGACATATGGAAGAGATAGAAGAAAATCTCTCTACGCACCTGAGCAGTACGGGAGAAAACAACTTGGGCTACAATCAAGTTTCTTCATGAATTGGATCTGACCATTATCCTTAAGGCAAAAAAAGTTTCTTTCACCGAGAACAAAAACAGAAGATGCTGACTGATTGAAAGACATAATACATATATCAAGGGCTTGCTCTCCAATATTTAGAGTCCAATCTACCTGCAAAGGAAAACCTAAGATCAATTTAGTTGCAAAAAAAAAACAAAACAACCTAAGTAGCCATCCATAGACTACTGGATAAAGAAGATGTGGTAGATACATACAATAGAATATTACCCGGCCATAAAAAGAATGAAATCTTACCATTTGCGACAACATGGATGGACCTAGAGGATAATATGCTAAGTGAAATAAGTCAGACAGAGAAAAACAAATATTGTATGATTTCACTTATATGTGGTATCTAAAGAATTAAATAAAGAAACAAACAAAACAGACTCACAGATACTGATGGCTGCCAGATGGGGGTGAGGGACTGGATGGAAATGATGAAAGGCTTAAAACTACAAGTTGGTAGTTACAAAACAGTCACAGGAATGCAAAATTCAGCAAAGGGAATATAGTCAATAACACTGTAACCATGCATGGTGCCAGCCGTGTAGGGCACTAGACGTATCGGGGGATCGCTTTGTAAATTATATAAATGTCCAACCACTACACGGTACACCTGGAACTAATATAAAATAATACTGAATGTCAACTGTAATTGAAAAATAGAAAAAATTTAATTTAAAAAAATAAAAAATAAATCAATAACAAAATAAATGTAACATTGCTGAAATTTTTATATTTAAAAAAATGGCCTTACGACAAGTCTTTTTCCAGAACCAAGTTTTTGCTGTTCAGTCTCCTGTCTTTTATCTGCATCTGTTGCAAAAGCGAGTACTTGGTACCTGTTTGAAAGATATGAAATAATTGAAAATGACTTTAGAGTTTAAAAGTAGAAATTATTTTAAACTTTAAAAGCACATAACCTCAATAAAGCTGATCAAGAAAAAGAAGTAAATAAAGCACATAATCTATAAACCTAATGAACCACTTTTACCTTGGTTTTAAAAACTGTAAAATTTAGGATTGAATTCTTACTGAATTATACTGTGACATAAGACTATGTAAAACTGTCATGGTCGAGAAATTATAACCATATGTCCCAAAATTCAATATGGGGAATATAGCTCTGCCAACTATCAAAGCATTTCCATTAAAATTTTATGTGACAAATAACAATATTCAAGAAAGATCTAGCACCAAAACGCCAAACAGAAGAAAAATGTAAATAATGGAAAGCAGCCAGATGCAGCAGAAATTATTAATATGTAATCAATGGAACCAAGAAGAACTGAGTCTAAGCCCCAGCTAAATCACTTAGTAGTTGAGTGAATTTTGGCAAGTTAAACACTCTGTGTCTTATCTTCCCCATGTATAAAATGGGAATGATAATCTCTGACACAGGCATTGTTAAGAGAATTAAAAAGTAATATAGCCTAGTCAGTTTGCTCAGTGGTTAGAGCATTGGCCCATGGACCAAAGGGTCACAGGTTTGATTCCCAGTCAAGGGCATGTACTTCGACTGAAAGCTGGATCCCCAGCCCAAGTTAGGGCATGTTCAAGAGGCAACCAATTGATGTGTTTCTCTCACATCGATGTTTCTCTTTGCCCCCTTCCTCTTCACTCTCTCTTAAAAAAATAAAATCAATGGAAAAAATATCCCGAGGTAGAGGATTAAAAAGAAAAGTAATATAGTGTCTAGTATAGTATCTGGTGTATATTAGGTGCTCATTTATTAGCAGACAGATAATGGTTTATATAAGGAGATAGATCAATAACCTAGTAGTTTATTTGATATGTAATAAGTTCTCAATAATGGGCATTATTACTTTCTATAAGCATTTCATAGCTTTTATTTCAATAGTAACATTTAGCTCAAATCATTCTTTAAAATAATTTGTGGCCCGAGCTGGTTTGGCTCAGTGGATAGAGCGTTGGCCTGTGGACTGAAGGATCCTGGGTTCAATTCCAGTCAAGGGCACATGCCCGGGTTGCGGGCTTGATCCCCAGTAGGGGGCATGCAGGAGGCAGCCAATCAATCAATGATTCTCTCTCATCATTGATGTTTCTATCTCCCTCTCCTTTCCTCTCTGAAATCAATAAAAATATATTTAAAATAATAATAATAATTTATAAATATCATTCACTTTAGAAATGATTAATTTAGCCAAGAAAGTTTATTTTGCTTGTTTCCCATTAGTTACTGGTCTATGAGAGTAATAATCCCATTCTAAATGAAGAAACTTCAGGCTCATAGGTTCTTTTCCCTCCTATCAAATCAGAACTCCTTGCATTGTTCTTCCATAACTAAGAGGAAAATCAGTAAAAGATATATTCAGACACCTCATATTGTCTAAGAGAAAGATGTCTGATCGTGTGAACATCCAGGACCTGAATGAAGGCAATGTGAGATATCTACATAAGCACTGAAATGTACAGTGGTGTTCATATATCATATACCAGCTTTAAAACCATCCTACTCAATCAGGAATGTTTCATTTGTAAAAAGCCTCCAATTTCAGTTGGAGGCAGAATGACTATGAATTAAGTGATATTTTGCAAGACATTCATAAAGACAGTCTTGGAGTTAATACGGAAGCTTAATGTGTATGAATTTCATTCATTCAATAAACATATAGCAGGGGTCTGATACAAGCATTGACGATGGAAAAAATACTCATGGTCTATATATTCATTAGGATCTCCCAAAGTAGTAGAGATTCATATACAAACAAATGTAGCTTAGAACACCTGTGCTAGTGGAAGGTATCCATGCAGTACCAAGGGAACATGGTAGCAGAAACATAAATCAAAGTGGAAGAACATTTATGTTCTTGGTACTGGTTTAGGAGGAGAAAGCTACATTTTAAAGATAAGTGAAAACTCATTGTGCTGGTAAAGAGGCAAAGGTGTTCCCGGCTTGTGTGGCTCAATGGTTGAACACTGACCTACGATCCAGGAGGTCACGGTACCTTCCCTGTCAGGGCACATGCCCAGGTTGCGGGCTCGATCCCCAGTGTGGGGTGTGCAGGGGACAGCCAATCAATGATTCTCTGTCATCACTGATGTTTCTCTCTCTCTCTCTCCCTCTCCCTTCCTCTCTGAAATCAATAAAAATGTGTGTGTTTTTTAAAAAAGGTAAAGGTGTTATGGCAAATCGAACAGCACAGACCAGTAAAAGAGACATGAAAGGCTACCACAGTGTAGGAGAGATGCATGGCAGGGAGGACTGAGTCATGGGAAAGGAGACAGAATAGGTAGGAGGGTAACGATCTCAGGCTTGTAAAACTGGACTAAAAAATCTCATAGGCAACTGCAGCAAATGCCTCCATACCAACTGAGACTGCCTTTCAAATGTCTGTGTGTCTTCCAAAGTGCAAATAACCAGACCTCACATCCCACCCTCTAAATCGCATCATTTTACTCTTCCCGGTTCAGGGTAACAGAACCTGTATGCACCGGTGATAGCCATGAGCCCAGAGCTGGTCCTGCTATGGCTCTAACCTTAGGCGGCTAATTACAGAGGTGGCTAATTTCCTGCAGACACCAACCCACCAGAGGACGGTATGGATATTAATGAGATGGTTGCAAAAATCCAAAGCTTTGGAGCTGTTTGAAGCTTCTTATATAACTACAAAGGGTTATTATTTCATCTGAGGAATAAGTGAGCCCCTAAAGTGGCCTCATTAACATCAAAACAGCAGGCAGAGACCCAGCCAAAATTGACTCCTGATTTCCAAATCCAGGTCATTTCTCTTCCTGGAAGACGACTCAGAAGAGAATTTTATTACTAAACGTAGCTGACAGTAAATTTAGATGATGACAAACTTATAATAGCATCTATTTTATGGTTCTTCCTTATCCTCTTAACTGTGACCAATAATGTACATGGAAATGTAAACCAAAACCAAAGAATTCTAAACAGACTTGGAAATTCTGAAATAAAGAAAACACTTGGATTTTTTTCCCCTTACCATTCAAGTGTCCAGTGATAGAAGCTAAAGAATAAGAGTCCTCGCCTGGCTAGTGTGGCTCAATGGTTGAGTGTTGACCTATGAACCAGGAGGTCACAGTTCGATTCCCAGTCAGGGCACATGCCCAGGTTGCCGGCTTGATCCCTAGTGGGGGGCGTGCAGGAGGCAGCCGATCAATGATTCTCTCTCATCATTGATGTTCCTATCTCTTTCTCCCTCTCCCTTCCTCTCTGAAATCAATCAATCAATAAAATATTTTTTAAAAGATTCCCTTGTTGAGACTGCTGAAGAATAATTTGGCCCAATGTAATAAGATTCCATGGAAGAGCATCATACATGTTTCTCAGAACAGAGAGGCAGTAATCACAAATACAGCAGGCCCAGATGAACGGTGGTGCTTTTTGGCCCAATAACCACAAGTGCGTAATGGGTCCTGTGGAGCACCAGTGACAAACTCAACCACATAATTTAGTGCTCTTCTGTAACACATCGTAAAAACAGCGGCAAGGAGCTAAAATATGGATTGAGGTGTCACAGAGTACAAAAGTAAACCCTCCACAATCATTTCTTTTCAAATGAAACATAGTTGGCACCTCAAAGGATAACAGGAGATTTTGAAACCTTTATATTTAATGCGGGGAACTGTACTAGAAATGGAAAGCTCTGGGTACAGAGCCTTACACTGTTCCTTTTCAACTATAGCTAAAACATTCTTGATTGTGCCAGAGGGAATCATTTTCATTAAAAGAAGCCAGTAACAAAATAGAAACAGTCCTTACAAACTTTTCACTCCTTCGTCAAGTTCTTCTTAAACACCTACTTTCAACAGGGTACAATGCTGGGCACTTCAGAGGATAGAAATCCCTGCCATCAAAGATCACTTAGCTCAGTCAAGAAGAAAAACAAGCAAATATGTAGTATCCATGAAAGCATAAACAGTACTTGCGAACGCAGTGGAAAACTATTCTAAATTGAGAAGGAGGAGATGTGACTTGGAGAGCCAGGTCACAGAAGAACTGAAGGGGAGCAGGGAGGCTTCCAGAAATTATTTTCATATGCAAAGAAGGAAGGAAAAGCATTCCAGGCAGAGTACAGCATGGGCAAGAGAGAAAAGCCCTGGACATATATGGAGAACCCCAAATATTTTCACCTGACAGGAGCCTAAGACTGGTGAAGAACACAATCTTCTTTTCACAATATTGTCAATTCAATTCAAAAAAGATATTTTAAAATATTTTAAAGCCTATTATCTTCTTACAATGGACCACAAGCCACTCTTAGGGTGCAGGGGAAGCGTTGAGCACAGAGGAGAGAAAGATGTAACGTATGGCAAAGACATTCTTCAGGGAGCCTCCCTACATCCAACTCTCAGCTGAGGTCCCACCTGCAGGCCTCCTCCGTATCCTGTGCACAGTTCCGCCACAGCCTGTATCACTGTGAACTGAAACAGCCCATTGATTTGCTACCTCCCCCACGTGCTTACAGCTTGAGGACAGGAGGCAGGTCTTATTTGACTTTGCATTTCCTGTACTTTGCACAGTGTGTGGCACATAGAAGCCTCTTGAAAAATGTTTTCTGAATGAATGAATGAACCAATAAACCGAATTATTCCATCAGTGAGCAGATATTTAAGGCACAGTCTGCTCTCAGGAACCCGATAATGCAAGACATCCCCTGGAACATCTCAGCACAATACAGGAAGGCAATATATGATACTGTGCAAAAATCAGTGTTTTAGGTAAAAATATATCTAGGAGGTAAAAAAAAGAGGATAGTTGGACGAGTTACCTTTAAAAGTCCCTTCCAAATCTGAAAGACAACATAATAGAGGTAAAATGGTACTGGATTATAAAGAGCACTAAATTTCAATATAAGAAAATTTGGATTTTTTTTTAATAAGAAACAAAAATTCTGGCTTAAAGAGGTGGTTTTAAAAGATAGCTATAAGAAGGACCCTAAAATCTAGAGGTAAGAAAATCATAAATCCAAGGGAAAAGATAAAAGCCTCAATGCCAATGGGACCACAATGGCTGAAGAAAAGGAAAAAAAGATAGAAAGGTCAGGATTTACTGACTGAATGACTCTGATAAGAAAGGAAAGAAAAAGAGAATTAAAAATGATTCAGCCAGTCGGCGTGGCTCAGCAGTTGAGTGTCGACCCATGAACCAGGAGGTCATGGTTCAATAGCTGGTCAGGGCACATGCCTGGGTTGCGGGCTCAATCCCCAGTGTGGGGCATGCAGGAGGGGGCATGCAGCTGATCCATGATTCTCTGTCATCATTGATGTTTCTATCTCTCGTTTTCTCTTCCTCTCTAAAATCAATGAAAATATTTTTAAAAATAAAAATGATTCAAAGTTTTGATAAATACGGCCGAAAGAATAGTGGTACCTAAGCTACCCTCTCCAAAAAAGGCAAACAATTCTCTCACTTCAGAAAAGAAAACCAATGCTCAATGTGTGTCCCTGAATTAGAATCCAACCTGGAGTGTGTGTCTGCAATGACAATTTCTGGGACTTTTCCCAAAACTACTAAATCAAAATCTAGAGTGTTGGGGACTGGGAATCTGCAAACGTGCATTTTATGACAGGGTTCCCAGGTGATTCTATGCACACCGAAGTCGGAGACCCATGGCCTTCCCTACTTCCTCATAGAACATAACTGAGCTTGTTTTTTTGTTGTTGTTTTTTAAAATATATTTTATTGATTTTTTACAGAGAGGAAGGGAAAGAGATAGAGAGTTAGAAACATCGATGAGAGAGAAACATCGATCAGCTGCCTCCTGCACACCTCCTACTGGGGATGTGCCCGCCACCAAGGTACATGCCCTTGACCGGAATCGAACCTGGGACCCTTCAGTCCGCAGGCCGACGCTCTATCCACTGAGCCAAACCGGTTTCGGCTGAGCTTGCTTTAAAATAATCAAACATCAGGAGCAAAAATGAAAATGATATATGGACATTTAATTATCTGATCTTCTACTCTGATCACTTAAGTTGTTTTCCATTTTCCCCCCTACAATTTAAAACAATTGTCCTACACACTTTCTTGTAGGAAACATTTTATCAAAATTCTTAGTTAATTCTTATAAGTGAAATTGTTTCTTAAACATCTACCATGTTTTCTCATCACTCCTATTTTCTCAACCTTGATAATTTATTTTTTTCATTCTTTTAAAGTTTGAAATTATTTAGGAGGGAAAATGAAAATGATGCTTTTTATACTATCTGATGGCATTCTGTTAACTAATTACAAAGATATTTAGTGAAATCTCAAAAGAACCTGCCGTTTTCATGCTTTCTCCCATCCTAAATTGCACCCATGATTATCATTTAATTTTATCTATTAAACTTGAAAGCATATGGAAATACAACATACTACTTAATGGCATAAACCCTCTTGATTGTCATCATTTCACAATAATCCCATATCCCATGCATTTGTATCATTATAAAAGACCCACATAAAACATGTGCATTTTTTAGCCCCAGATGCAGATGAATTTAATAGACTGAATCACCACACTTAAAACAGTGTGAGCTCCTGTGGGATTACTTTTACACATTAAGGAAACCTACGCCTTGCTCCCTCATCCAGCGACTCCTGGAGTTATTACCAAATTAATCCCTATGCACATGTTTCAAAGAGTAAGTCAGGGAGCCTTCGAGTCTCCGTGTGCTGACCCCTGTGTGGCACCGCCAGTACCGCTCCTTGGCAAGAGTTGAGACACACAACTGGGTGGAAAGCTGAAAAGCAGATCTCCTCAATATTGCTTACGTTGTGACAGGCTTGAATGTATTATACAGATATTTTTCTCAGCCTTTCAAGATAACACTAATATTTTATTTATTAACAGTAGCAATGCCACAACTCATTCATCTCCTTTGGACAAGAGCCATAGGAGTTACAGAAGGAATGTGACATAATAATGCACTACCTGCATCAGTTAACTTCTGTTTAGTCACAAGCATTTGCCTTTTTTCAGAGTTTTGAATCCTAGATGCCTTGACAATAATTCACAAAAGCCACTTAGGAAGGGAAAACTGCATTGCTTTGCTATGTACATAATATTGAAACCTGAAGACAAAATGTACAGGTGTTGTCTGATTAATTTATATTTTCTTCCTGCCTTGGGGAAATGGGCGGCCAAAAATAATACCGAAAAGCTATAATGAAGTGTTGCTTGGACATTTAAAGTTCTAACTGTTGCCGTCAGTAAGATAAAAAAGTGATTGAAGATACTGTAAGTCTCCAAATCTATTTCTTTTCCCAGCATGGATTTCTTTCTTTTCCCCATTCACCTTTCCAACAACAACAAAAATACACAGTCTCCAGCCCTGGCCGGTGAGGTTCAGTGGTAGAGCACCAGCCCACAAACCAAAGGATCATGGGTTCAATTCCCCGTCAAGGGCACGTACCTGGGTTGCAGGTTCCATCCCCTGACCAGTCAGGGAGTGTGTGGGAGGCAACCAATTGATGTGTCTCTCTCACATCCATGTTTCTGTTTCTCTCTTTCCCTTTCTTTTTCTCTCCCCCCTCTCTCTCTCTCTCTCTCTCTCTCTCTCTCTCTCTCCCTTCACTACCTACCTTCCTCTCTCTCTAAAAATTCAATGGAAAAAATATCCTCAGGTGGTGAGGATTAAACAAAAAAAAACAACATCCAAAAACTCAAAACCTTCATTTTTATTGAAATGTAGCTGATGGAGGAGAAGTAAACAACACCAATAAAAATTTCTAGCAAAAAGTATAAACTGTTTTCATAGGGTCATTCACTTCTATTATGAATCGTTCTCTTATAAACATTCATAAAAACACTTGTATTTCTTGCCAGTATTCTCCCTATGTACACATACATTCTTTTTTTGTTGTTGTTATAAAATAATTCCATATATACATCTTTATATGAGGCTTTTTCCACTGACCCTGTGTTTTATTATTTATAATTCAGGGAACAGTCCTAAGAATTATTGAGCATTTTCTATAGGGTGGCAACATGACACACATTTAATCCTATAAAAAAAGAAAACAACTTGTCAAATAGTCATTTTTTTTAATTCTATGGTTTCCCCCCTATTTTATTACCTTTTTCCATCACCATTTATCCCCCATATACCCTCTCTTTCACCTCCCCCCACTCCCCTCCCCCTGCAGTCACCACACTATTGTCCTTTCTCTTTGAAATAGCCATTCTTATCCCTTTATAGCCAGGACAAGGACACTGACCATCAAACAGCTGGAAGTAGCAAAATCTAAGTCACCACAATTTCATCTTATAAAAAAAAACAACCAGGCTCTTCTTAATTTGTGATATTAGCTCTTTGTGGAAAAAAATGAATCAGCAACATACACACCAAAAACGCTGATTTCAAAGGTGGGTCATCCAAACTTACTTGTAACTTTCCACTTGTCGACAGGAAGAGACAGTGATGAAGGAGTCTGTCCGGGAACTGTAGGCAAGGGGGCCGGGCAAGAGAGAACCAGGGAGAAACCTCCCAAAGGCATAGCTTTCCTGCTCAAACACCATCAGCATCCCATCCATTGACTGGATACAAATTAAATCTCGACCTAAAGAAGAATTAGAGGGAAGTAGGTGACCTGTTCTTAAATATACTGGTTATAATTTATCACTATCTGCCACAAATATGTCATAGCTCATTTTTTCTCCCAAACGGTAAAATGAGCAGTTCAAACTTTAAATTACAAACTGGTGAAGCTATCATATTATTATATATCAGTATATATACAGTTCCCAATTTTTAAAGGATTCAGATGTCTATAATTTTACATACATTTATTTTCATTTACTGTGTGCTAAAATCTCTAGCTCAAGATAACCCCTAAGAGCAAGCATGACTCTTTGCAAGATACCAGTTTTCCCAAAATCAGAACTACAACAGCTGTTCTGCACAAGGCTATTTGTCTGTATAATAGGTCAGCCTCATACTTTCATATATATATATATATATATATATATATATATATATATATATATATATAATCTTTTTTTATTGATTTCAGAGAGGAAGGGAAAGGAAGAAAGAGATAGAAACATCAAGGATGAGAGAGAATCATTGATCGGCTGCCTCCTGCACACCCCCTAGTAGGGATCAAGCCCGCAACCCGGGCATGTGCCCTGACCAGGAATTGAACCATGACCTCCTGGTGCATGGGTTGATGCTCAACCACTGAGCAACACCAGCCAGGTTCAGATTCTTTTATGATGTATGGTAGGCTTTGGAGTCCAAGTTTTTAAAATCTAATATTTACTATGCTTGTTAAAGTTTTCCAAAGAGCTATGGGTTTGGATGCATGCTATACAAATGTATTCACAGAGATCTATTAGGCCATGAGTCCTTCATCCATGGAGAACTTAACTATTTAGCAAGCCCACCGTCTGCACCCCGCAAAAAAAGTATAAAAATGCTTCAAAAGCATCAAAAAAGATGCTGCAAAGTCTTTGTAATGAAAATCATGCAAACCTTCCCCAGGTAGATCCCCAGATCTCACTCAGGGCACCGATTCTTATTTTAAGTGGTTCTCACAAGGCAGTTCTCATGAAGGGGTTCCTGACACCCGGGAGCTTCAGCTCTTCTATTTGTATAAGAGCAGCAAAGACAGAGGTAAGATGTACCGACAGCACATGTGGCACACACACTAAATCATAGCTTTACTGTGATAGTCACTGTTACCTGCTTTCCCAGCCCAGAGCAAAGAAAATAGCACATGAGAAAACTGTGAAGACAGTGAGAGCTATCAGCAGTGGAAGCTATATCCTAACCAAAAAAAAAAGAAAAAAAAGACAGAACATCTATATAATAAATAACATTCTGAACTCAGCGTAGGAGCAATTACGCTGAACCTATATAATTCAAAAAGACAAATGTCATATTGTAATGTACGTGGAGTAATTAAATGGATTTTGATATCATTTAGAATAGCTCAGTCATCTGAAAAAAGAGCTTGTGGCAGAGATGCTAACTGCTGCCCTGGTAGTCATCCTTTCTTTTGATACCTGAATTATCATAGACACGTGGCCATCCAGAATAAAGCCTTCATTTCCAGGCCTCTAACACAGATGCATCATATGATTATGTTCCTACCAGTGAGGTGGGAGCTGAGGGGATATATACAACATCCAAACATGCCCTTCAAAGGACGGAGTATGCACTCCCTCCCCTCTTCCCAGCAGGGTGGTAGGGCTGGAACAGCTATCTTGGCCTCCGAAATGGAAGCTCCCCTATCAGCCCTGGACCCCTTGATCTCCAGGTGGTTAAATATGACAGAAATAAACATCTTCCTTATTTAAGCCATCATTAAACTGGGCCTTGGTTAAAGCAATCAAACCTGTCATTAAATAACACAGAATTCATCTGAGCCTAAAGGTCCATGCAGCATTGCTGAGTCTTAGGATTTAGTTTCCCTTGATTGGATCCTGACAGAGAAGACACTGGGACAATTGCAGAAATTGGAATATGACTACAGGTTAGATAACATTAGGGATTGCTGTTAATTTTCTTAAGCGTGATCCTGGAATTGTGACTACGTAAGAGAATGCTCTTCCTGAGCAATGTGGGCTGTAATATTTATGGGCAAAGTGCCACAAGATCTGTAACTTACTTTAAAATGGTTCATCAAAAAAATGTGTGTATACACATGTATATACATCTACAACTGTTGACGCTAGATGGTGGAAATATGAATGTTCATGTTACTTTTTCTGATACTTAAATTATTTATACTAAAAATGTAACCCATAAAACAAAGCATTTAAATATATGTCTTTTGTACACAAATGTACTTTTTAACACTCAAGGGGGAACTGAGCATTAGGAACTGAGTGAGTCCTAGAAGAGCAATAAATCTCATTTTAATAAGTCAAGAATCAGAGAGAGAGAGGAGAAATCCAATCAATGAAACACATGCAATGACCTTGACCTTTGGGGGAGGATATTGCTGAAACCAAATATACTCTTCAGATGGGTAGTATTAAAGAATATGAGGGGAAAGCATGTGTATTTCCAAGCAGCATTTCAATATGTTGAATATCACTGAACCACAAACCTTCAGCCTCCCAAAGACCTCAAACAAGTGGTCCTCAGAGTGTGGCTCCCAGACACCAGCAATCGGCTTCCTTTAGAAACTTCTTAGGAATGCAAATTCTAGGGTCCCACCCTAGATCTACTAAATCAGAAAACCTGGTGTTAGGACCCAGCAATCATATTTCAGCAATCCTAGCCTCAAGACTATGTGATGAATGCCAAAATTTGAGAACCAATGCCTTACCATGGGATGACAGAGTTAGAGCTTAAAGAAAACGTGAGTCTCAGAGAAAACAGACCTTCTTAGCATGGTATATAGAGGTCTTATTTCTGAAACTCTAGCAATAAAGTAGAGAGTACTTAATATACTGTAATATCCATGTGGGCTGCCTCTAGAGTCAGATAACCTGGGTTTAAGTCCAGCTCCACCAATTATTAGCTGTGAACTTGGGCTCAAATTTCTTTTTTTCTTTTTTTTAAATTCCTCTGAATTTCTTTTTTTGGAGGGACTGGTTCTTTTTTTTTTTTTAATATGTTTTATTGATTTTTTACAGAGAGGAAGGGAGAGGGATAGAGAGTTAGAAACATTGATGAGAGAGAAACATCGATCAGCTGTCTCCTGCACAGCCCCCACTGGGGATGTGCCCGCAACCAAGGTACATGCCCTTGACTGGAATCGAACCTGGGACCCTTCACTCCACAGGCCGACGCTCTATCCACTGAGCCAAACCGGTCAGGGCGGGCTCAAATTTCTTTACCTACAAGATGGCATTTCTTCCTTAGTTGTTGTGAGAATTAAATGAAATAATGTACGGCAACTAGATCCAAATATACCATTGCATTATTATTTTATAATTATTTTCAAAGTCTCATAATGCATGTTCAACTGCTTGCTGTTTCCCACATGCACTATGATGGAGCACGCTTCCTTGCATTTGCTTGTATTATTATCTTCCCCAGAAGACTCTTTCCATTTGCTTCCCCTGGTCTAGAAAACATTTGCTGGCTGCCTCCTGGTCATGCATTCCCCTCTCCACTCATCTTTAGCCATGAGGTTTGAATGATACTGACTTTATTCTCAGCTTGAGGGTAGACCCTGACTTATGAAAACCAATTAGTATCCCACTAGTCACAGTGATTGGTTCAGGGGCAATGAGAAAAACTAAATCCTTAGATTGAGCTGGAACTGGAGAGAAACTTACTATTCCCCCTTGGGGAGCAATGTGTGAGGGGACCAGGTCTGGAGTCATGGAGGCCATTTACATGGGTACAGTTAAGACAGGGCCATGAGGACACGGGTTGAGCCACTTGGAGTCAATCCCACCTGTGAACTTTGCAGGCAACAAATTTCCATAAATATTGAAGCTCTTCGAGTTGGGTCTCTGTCCCTGAATCAGGTGGATCATCCCATTTTCCCTCTGATAGACATCACAGGCTAAGGGTCACGTTTTCCCAGCAGCCTTCTCTTTCCCACTCAGACAGCCTCTATCTGTGATCCCATCCTTACCTCCTCCTAACTACTAATTATCAATTGAAATGATCAGTTTTTATGTCTCTCACTCACAGGCAGGAGCCAAATCTTGTTCACCTTTGTAAACCCAACAACGATGAAATGCCTGGAGATAGGAGATATGATAATAGATGTCTGCTGAGCTGAAGTGAGCTAGACAAAATAATGTACTCATCTGCTTGATTGGCTGAGATTTTATTCTGTGAGTTTCACAGATTGCATTTGAAGTAAGTGAAAAATGCTTTATTTATTACAATCCTGGCTGCTGACGTTTAGAAAAATGTAGGGATTAATCCAAAACATTACTCAAAAATAAATCCTTCAACTCGCTGTGCTGGAAGCTGCTTCAGGATACATACCAGAGGCTCCCCTTACAGATAATGGGAACAGAAAGAATGGGCCAGAGAAGCCCTGAGAGGTTCGTAATTCTGATAGAACAGAGCCAACAGGAAGCCTCCATAACAGTGATGGGGTTTCAGGAGCTATTTACGTGACCTCGCCGTGAACCACACTCAACGATACCTTCCCACATGCTCAGCCCAGGATGATATTAGGAGAAATATAGAACCACAGCAATAGAAACTACGACTGCCACTTACTGAGCACCTGTTATAGTCCTGCCTTTGAGCTAAACATTTATCCAGCCTGTTAGCTATACTCTTTAGTAACTCTAAAAGGTGGACAATTGTCCCATTCTACACTTAAGAAGAGTGAAACCCACAAAGCTTAGATAATTTGTCTAATGCCCAAAAAGTTAGAAAATGACAGTGCTAGTACTCAAATTGGAATCTATCTGGCTCCATTTACCACCCATGTTCCCTGGAAGGCTCCATTATGCCACACTAAATCCATTTTTTAAAATAACACAAGTTAACATAGACAATCTAAATGAAGTGAAACAGATTAAGTACCACAGAAAAGCTAAGAGCTTAATGACACTGAACTTCCTGGGAAAGGTTGCATAATAGAGGTACGATGTATCCTCGACTGAAAAAGATAGGAGGAATGAATAGGGGTCAAAGGTAAAAACAGGAAATTTCTGGGAGAGAAAAGGAACATATTAGAAAAGCAAGCAGAGGCAATTAGACTTGATCCAGTGAATGGGCGTGAAATGTAAAAGCAACTGATTGAAAAGATGACAATATCTTAATGATGCTTACTCAAAAAGTATGCCTACTCAAAAGTATGCCTACACTATATGAGAAACTATCTTTTAACGTTGAAATAATTAGGAAGGGTAGAGATTTCATCAGAATTTTGAATCTGGATGTTTATATCCAGTGGTTAAGACCATGATGAAAGAAAAATTACCATTTTGATTTGCAAGATCTAGGAACAATTAGAGAAAGAACCTACCAAAACCATTTTGGAAGGATTTTGGAAATCAGTATTTTTCATTTCCAAAGGCAAAGAAAAATGTTTGTGCCTGTGAGGCTGGAGGATGAAGGCGGGAAAGTTCTATTAGGGCAGCCTTATGACATGAATATTTATTAAATAGTGTGTCTCGTTTCCTGGTGTTAAAATATCATGTAGTCAGAGCATTAACATGATGCATATGCATGAACTGGTCGTCAACTACATCTTGAACTGACTGCTAGATTAACAGTTTTCTCTACTAAATCATAATCTGTTCACTAACATGGTATAGAACAGTGTGAGTGTGTGTGTGTGTGTGTGTGTGTGCGCGCGCGTCCAGTCCTTTCTCCCATGCATGACCCAGAGCATTTCCCATCATTCATGATTATAGCAACGCGGGCCCCACCAAGGTTCAGTCCTGAATACCGTTTCCTCCGACTCTCTGGGGAATCAATGCAGCAGAGTTAGTGGAGCGGCACACACAGAACAAGGCTGCCATTACGCAGCACGCTGCATGCTTTCAGAATCTCTCTCTGCTCATATTTCTTTTACACAATGAGTAGAAACACAAGTGAAGAAATGCAAACGTGACCTGTGGCCAAGCACAGATCGCAGCTCAGCATGCAGCTGTCACACATACTTGGTCTTCCTCCAAGTCTGAGAAGCACATGAGAAACAGCTGTATAGGTAGTCGGCAAGGCAGACAGGAAGCATCGGGAGACCGATACAGGAGAACAGAAGAGTCCAAAAGTCTGTGGGACTTCCGCCACTTTTACACGCGCTCGGGGAAATGTTTGTTGTTGTTGTTGTTGTTACATAAAAAGTGAAACACTAACTCATTAATCTTTATTGCAAACCTAACTCAAAAGTGATACAACATGTTTGCTGTGAGCAAGGACATAAAAATGTTCAGAGTAGGATTTCAACACAGACTTACTTAAAAACAAATGGTAGATGGATTTCTAGAGCTTGCAGGATTGTAAATTTGCCATAAATATCATTTTTGCACTTTTTCTCTCATTTTGTCATACGAATAAAACTAGCACCATTGGTTTGAGATTCGTGCTACAATTTGGCTATGCTTAATAACTGGTAATTAATTGAATAAAAATAGCTAGCTTCTTTCTTATCTTTCTCTTCCTCATAATTCTATTTCATTTGAACATTCTAAAAGTAATTCATGCCTAATAATAATGCAATATTTGAGTAGACTCTAAGCTTAAAACTTTAGTTATAAATAAACAAAATTTAAAGCCCTAAGCAAACAGAGTAAATCAATAAATAGAATACATGTGTTGAGCTAAATAGCTAATATTTTAAAATATTACCAGGGAAAAAGTACACAAATTCTCAACCATTATTCAAGTGTTACCCCAATAAATAACTTCATGAAACTAATTACTTTAAAAACTCAAGAAAATAAAAACTGAGTCTACCTACTAACTCTTCCTATGAACTTGCCTTTTGACATTTTAATGTGTCTCATTTTCATAGGAACTTTAATAGCCCTACAAAGACCACTAGTGTGTGTTCCACACCACGCTATTTATCACAGTTTCCCCCCCTAAACTGTGAACAAGGTTAATAACATATTACAAAGAAATCATAGCCATTCATTAAATTAGCATCATATGTAATGGATTCAATATGAATGCAAGGTTGAGTTTAAAAGAAAGCCCTGAATATTATATTATCACTTGCATCCACAAAATATTGGATAAATTGTTTTGTCAGATGTAAATATCATGAAAGTCTTGATAACATTCTCTGGATCTCACATCCATTCAACAAATTCCACAAACATTCACTGTACACCTAGTTTGTGCTAGGAGAAACATAATCATCTACCCTCAGAAATTTTAGTGGCTATGGGAGTTAATCAATTCAATTCTGCAACAATGTAAGAACAGAGGCATATTAAAAATAATTTTAAAGGGTATGTGAGCACCATTAACAGTGTCTGGCCCTGGCCAGTGTGGCTCAGTTGGTTGGGCATCATTCTGTGGACTGAAAGGTTGCCGGTTGGGCGGGGGCGGGCAAGAAGAGGTCAATGAGGGGAAGGGGAACATATGTAATACTTTCAACACTAAAAAAAAATTTTTTTTTTACCTGGAAGAAAAAAAACATGGTCGGTTTGATTTCCAGTCAGGGCACATGCCCGAGTTATGGGGTCGATCCTCCATAGGGGGGTGGCCAATGAATGTTTTGCTCTTACATCAATGCTTCTCTCTCTCCCTCTCCCTCTCTTTTCTTCTCTCTCTAAAAATCAATTTTAAAAAAGAAAAGAAAGAAAAACAGCGTCTGGAAGAATCAAGGACATTGATATAACACTTGGGTCTTGCAGATTGAGAGTTTGCCAGGCAATCAGAGAGGCAGAAGCAGAGAGCACACTGCGTAGAGAGACTGGACAGGGTTTGTAAGAGAGCTATGTTTGGAAAGGAGAGAGGTCAGTGAACTATGGGGGCGGGTGTTGCGGGAGGGAGATGCTGCTGATGCAGAGGCAGCATGCTCCTCAGAACTGACAGCAAAGCCGCACCTGAGACTAGATTTCCCACATTCTTATTTTTGTCCTGTAAGCATTATCAGTTTCCTCATTGGTAAAGCTGTGGTATGAGATTACAGGATGCTGCTATGATAAAATACAATAAAAATGCTACATACTGCCTGCTACTTGGTAAGCATTCAATCAATGATAAGTAAATGATATTACTGGATCCCTCTATTCCCTGTGCACCAAATTGCGTGAAAAACTTAAAATTGAAGGGGAAAGCATTCTTCCAAGCAAAAAAGAAACAATTTAATGTGAGAAGCACATACATAATCAGAAATTCACACTTTTTGCCAAAACAAAGAGTTGTGGCTTTTTAGAAATATATTTTTATTGATTTCAGAGGGAAAGGGAGAGACAGAGAGAAATAGAAACATCAATGATGAAAGAATCATTGATCAGCTGTGTCATGCACACCGCACACAAGTCCGCGGGCATGTGTCCTGACTGGGAATCAAACTGATCTCATGGTTCATAGGTTGACGCTCAACCACTGAGCCACACAGGCCAAGCAAGCAAAGGGTTTTTAAGATGTTAAGAACTATTAAAAAAAATCTCTTAAAACTTAGGTCTGTGTGAACTGCTGGCTATTCAAGATGATTTTCCTGCCTACCTTAAGTTCACTTTACTCAAACAACAATTCCCCTGACACGAGGACTTCTGAGCTCTCTAAGGAAGTGTATGTACAGTGAGTGAGCCAGAAAGCCCTACCTGGGAATGAGCTCTCCCTGCCTCCGCACCCTCCCCCAACACACACATATTCACCTTCTTCCCTCAGCCTTTCTTTCGTGGATGTTTTTGCAGAATGACCCTGAGTGACAAAGACAAGACAGAGGTTATACAGAAGAGCCATTACTTATTAGCATTCCTTTTCTTCTATCTCATCCAAAAGAAAAAGTCTTAATGGGTGAATATAATGTTGGTATATAACTTTGTTTTTAAAAAACTAGTTTCAAAGTCAGGTAAGTTTTTCAACGTAACAACCAATTGTGATAAGAAATCCAAACTCCACCCCAGAAACATCAAAAAACAGAAAAATGATTAAATATCTCTTCCTTGTGTACAAATATTCTTCATTTGAAATATTATCAGCCCCATAGAGCAAGATCTCCAAAAGCTAAATATACGCCTTCTATATACTGTTAACACTCTTAATCCAAAAATCATCAGTTTATCAAAAGAAGGAACAAAAAAACCACTGAACTCACTACAACCAATTAAATTAAGTTGTGAAAAAAATAACTAAAGTCAGGAAGTCCTCAGTTGAGGTCTAACGTTATCTAAACTCATACAATTTTAGACAGCAAATCAAAATGAGTTAGGGATAATGACATAGGTGATTTTAAACTTCCTCCACTGTCAATTCTTATCACAAAGTTCAATGTGCCATGTAACCATTATTTGGTCTATTAAGTTTCCTTGGATTCTTCTAAAAGGAGTAGTTAAAATACCATCTATATATATAAAAGCCTAAGCGACTGGCCAACCAGCCGGTAGCTATGATGTGCACTGAACACCAGGGGGCAGACGCTCAACACAGAAGTGAAACCACAGGCATGGAAACATGAAACAGATGGATGAATCTCAGAGAAAAGGGGGGAGGAGGAGGGCGGGAAGAGATTAATCAAAGATCTTATATGCATACTAGAGGCCCAGTGCACAGATTTGTATACCGGTGGGGTCCCTCGGCCTGGCTTATGGGGACTGAGCCAAAACCGGCTCTCTGACATCCCCTGAGGGGTCCTGGATTGTGAGAGGGCGCAGGCCAGGCCAAGGGACCCCACCGGTACATGAATCCATAACCGGGCCTTTAGTATCTTTAATAAAGTCATAAATCAAATATAAGAAAGTAAATATCTTAATATATAGATGCAAGGGTGTTGTCAACACACTCAAAAACTTCAAAGGTACTCCACTGTCTCCAGAAATAAATATAAACTAATGAGCTGGGTATGCAAAGATCTCTTCAATGTGTTTGCTAAATGGGCTTTGACTACTCCCTCTCATCTAGTCCCAACCCCCAAATACTTCAGGGAGTGTGTGTGTTAGTCCTGCTCAGTTCCCCTCAGATGCTATACCCCCCTCTTAGCCTCACAAATCCCTCCACACATCCTCAACCCCCGGGATCCCAATCCCACCACTTCAAAACCTTTTCCAATCCCCTTTAGACATAGAGAGTCCACTCTCCTTCTATTCTTTCTTAATACACCCTGCATCAACCCCCATGAGTACTAACATTTTTCCTAGTGATACAGCTAAATGTGGCATATCTCTCTCCCCTCCCCAAGGTCCATAATTAAAGCATAAAGTCCTTGAAGATAAGCCTATTTTCTTTTCATTGTCTGGCTCACAGCATTGAGTACAGCCCCTTATATGTTGGTGCTCCAAAAATACCTGCCTGTTCAAGTCACCTGAACCCTCATAAAAGTAAAATATCATGTCAAACTATAGCGCTAAGAGGCCAATGATCACCAAGTGGGCCAACATATGTGACAATATCACCACATTCACATGAAAACCCCTTGAGATCTGGCTTTACGCTTTATTCACCACACCTATCTACCAGCAACAGCCCCTAGTATATAGTAGGACTCAGTAAATATTTGTTGCATGAATGAATGAATGAACAAATGAATGAATAGCATCAAAGTCAAAATAGTATGGTAAAGGCCCCGAAATAATTGGTTTTTAATATGTGACACTTAAGAAATTGGAATTCTAAATTATTTTAGGGCTTAGTACGATGGCAAAAGACAAAGTACTCATTGTACGCCCAACGTTAGCTACACTAAGAAATGTTAAGAGAGGAAAGGTTAAGGAAACTCTGCTCTTAAGAAAGATAAAGTCTAAGGGAAAGACACAGGAAATAAAGGTGAGGTGCAGGAGGACCCCAAAAGGAACATATATAAATGAGTGGGGAAACCTCTCAACTATAGAGAATACACTGTGGAAGCCAGAAGAGGAGACCAAAGGAGTAGAAGGATCTTTAGATACATCAGTATTGTATAAAACTCTACCTTCAAAACACACCAAAAAACTTTAAAGGTTAAGAATTATTAGAAACCTGGCTACAAAGACTATTTCTGGGTGATATAAAACAAGGGGTTATTACCAGCAGGAAAAGTACCCAAAAAGGGGTACTTTTTGTTCCCTGTTCCCCGAGCAGGATGGTATATCGTGAAAGAACAAACTGTGCAAATATAGGACAGTAGCAAATGTCAATTAAAGTATTAATACGTAACCCTGGCCAGTTGGCTCAGTTGGGTGGAGCATCTTCCAGTACACCAAAGACTGCAGATTCAATCCCCTGCCGGGAAACATATGAGAGACAGTTGATCGATGTTTCTGTCTCACATCAAGTCTCTTTCTTCCTCTCTCTCTCTCTCTCTCTCTCTCTCTCTCTCTCTCTCTCTCTTCTCACCAGAGGATATTTTCCCATTGATTTTTAGAGATAGTGGAAGAGAGAAGGAAAAACAGAGTGAAATATTGATGTGAGAGAAACACATCGATTGGTTGCCTCCTTCCCGAGCCCCAACCAGGGCCCAGGCCAGGGAGGAGCCTGCAATTGAGGTACATGCCCTTGACCAGAATCCAACCTGAGACCCTTCGGTCCACAGGCCGACACTCTATCCACAGAGCCAAACCAGCCAGGCCTTTAAGTATTAATATGTAGTGGAAAGAGCAATGATTCTGAGTCAGAAAGACAAGATGATAAGGTTTTGAATCCTGTCTCTGACACATCCTAGATATGTGAGTTTGGCTACTATTCTTAATTTCATTCAGTCTGTTTCTTTAAAGGCAAAATAAACCTTATCACAATGTCGGTACCCCATTGGGTTGCTGTGGAGATTAAAGAAAGAAACATAAGCAAACTACAAAGTTTAGTACCTGAAACATGACAGAAATATATGCCAACTTTAATCCCAAACTTAGCACATTTAAGAAAAACAATCAAATCAACTTTCCCTAGAACCTACACTTATCTATTATCTTGGATAGCAGATAATTTAGTCATTAAATCTCACTCCTTGGGTATAAAGGGGTAGAAAACATCTCAGGAGAAAGTTAAGACAAAAAAGTGACCAGAAAGTTGGAAGTGGTTCAGTTCAGAATTTCCAGTCTTTATTTGCTCAAGTAGTTGCTAAAGCAGTGGTTCCCAGGCTCCTGAATTTCACTGATGTGTAAAATTTCAGAAGGTCTTGGGGAATGTCATAGGGTTGTCAACCTTTTGAATTACCCAATCAGGATTTCTTTTTTTAATCCTCACCCAAGGATATGTTTTTATTGATTTAGAGCAGCGGTTCTCAACCTGTGGGTCGCGACCCCTTTGGGGGTCGAACGAACCTTTCACAGGGGTCGCCTAAGACCATCGGAAAACACATATATAATTACATATTGTTTTTGTGATTAATCACTATGCTTTAATTATGCTCAATTTGTAACAATGAAATTGGGGGTCACCACAACATGAGGAACTGTATTAAAGGGTCACGGCATTAGGAAGGTTGAGAACCACTGATTCAGAGAGAGGAAGAGAAAGAGAGAAACATCAATGTGAGAGAAAAACATACCCGTACATGCCCTGACTAGGGATCAAACCCACAACCTGGGTATGTGCCCTGACCAGAAATCGAACCAGAAACCTTTTGGTGTACAGGACAATGCTCCACCGCATAGCCAGGGCAGGAATTAAAAACAACAACAACAAAGAGACTATCACCACCAACATTTTCTACAAAGACAACACACACAAGTAAAAAGTAGGAAATTTTAGTGTTAAGTACAACACTTTAATTGAACAAAATTTAGCTTCATGAAAAATTCAGTACATTAGCAAATTTTACTTTCATGACCTTAACACCATGCAAAACTTGAACTCCCCCACCAGCACTTAAGAGCCACTACTATAAAGAATTCAGACAAGAAGTTTTGCCGTTATAGGAACAAAGGAAAAACTGTTCCAAACCCTTTTCAGGCCTAGGTGAAGAAATAAGCATTTTCCATAAACATTTTGGCTCTTTAGAAACTCACCACTGACAGATTCCTGAAACCAAAAGTGAAGCAAAGGCTCCCTCTGCTGACTAGCACACCAAGACTCTCATCCCATCAACAGGCAACTGACTAAAATGTTCACAATACTGACTGGATATTACATGTGCTTTTACTATTCTCTATCAAAGATTAGTTTTACTTTATGCCCTAAAACACTGGAATATAGCTCCATCTGCTACTAATATGAAAGGCACATATAACATGGTAACACTCCGAGTGTAATTCAATAAATCTTTCTAAACCAGCTTTCGAATTTCTTGGTTTCTGTTCTACGCTCTAAAGGTTAGCTGAGCTACGATGTCAACAAAGAGGAAATGAAAGAAGGCTAAAAAATTGAGGTAGGTTTCAAGAGGTTACGGGGAACAAAGGTAGCAATCAATGAATGCACTGATGACCTCTCACTGAAGTCTCCTGAGATTAAGCGAAGCAAATGAGCCCGGCCGGCGTGGCTCCGTGGTTAAGCATCGACCTATGAACCAGGAGGTCACGGTTCCAGCGAGCTCGGAGGCAGCCAATCAATTATTCTCTCTCATCACTGATGTTTCTATCTCTCTCTCCCTCTCCCTTCTTCTCTGAAATCAATAAAAATATTTTTTTAAATGAGAGAAGTGAATGAAAGACTTCAAAATTAACAGTAGTTTTCAAGCATTGGCCCATACTTTATTAGCACAGTCAACGTGAATAACTATTCTGTAACGAGAAAAGATCAAGAACTATTGTTTTCCTTCAAATATAGAGAAACCTAAGGCTCGGGAAAGTCTGATGATTAGATAAGGACACACCTGGTTAAGTAGCAGGGCCAGAAGTCAACCCTTTTAAACTCCAGTCCATTCCTCCAGCTGAAAAATGTGCATAAAGTAGGTCCTAATGACATAATCTCTACATCCAGTTCTGATTTCAAAGGTAACGTGGCCGACCATACAACTGCACTTTGTGTGTTTGTGAGTAACATCAGATTTAAATATTAAATATTAAATATTTCACCTGGGCAGACAAAACTTGATAGAGCTGCTCGCTGAAGTCTTTGTTATAATTTCTTTATTTATGCTTGTCTGATTTCCAAAAGAATTGCTGACAAAGACAAATAAAATTAAATTATAAAATAAGTAGATGACAATAGCAAATAAAACCCTGATTCTCCCACTTAAATTATTAAGCAAAATGTTGGTTAAAAGCAGAAGGTTTATCAATATGCTGCCAAAAAAAAACAACAACATGCTACCAAAAAAAAAAACAACAACAAAAAAGGAAATAAAGTTCAGGAGCCAAACACTCAGCGAAAGTGGGAACCGCAAAGTTACACAGAGCCCGAGGGGCATTTCCTAAAGAGGGCAACCTTCAGCTTCGGTTTTCATGTCTCAAATGACACACGATAGAGGAGGAAAACCGGGGCCGGCCCTGTGTGGGAAATCCAACTGACCCTGCACAGTATCTTCTTCCTCCAGCAGAAAGCTCAGACCACAAAGGGCTCTACCCTTAGCGTAAGGAGGACTTGGAAATGGCATTTCCCCCTCAGCCCAAGAGAAAGCAAATTAAAATGTGCATCTCAAAACTTGGAAAGAGATGAAGGGAAAAAATCTCCCCTAAGAATTCATAAACCCCAAGCTGATCCTAATGTGGATTTTCAGACCAAATTCACTCTATCAACTTGCCCAAGAAGACTCAGTCTGTGAATTTACTAGGAAGAGATTCCGGGTTAGAAGCGCCACCAAGCACCTGACAAAAGAAAACACCAAGCTTTGAAGGAACACACAACCACCGCCATGGATAAAGTGCCAAGGAATATGGCCTCACAGGCAAAGTCACAATATACAGGGAATTACAGGCAAAAATAATACAGAGCAGAATCCAAACTGCAAAGATGTCATATACTGAAATCATCAATAGAGAATACAAAAGCACTACATTTTATGTTTAAAGAAATAAAAACAGGTATTAAAAATATGATCAAGAGACTTTATCAATGACCCAGCAGATTTTTAAAGAACCAAAGAAACTTTGATTAAATGTTCTTTTTTTTTCCTTTCTAGTGTTAATGAGAGTTGAAAGTTGTTAGAAGAATATATCCTAAGAGTTTCATCACAAAGAAAAAAAAAATTTTTCTATCAGTATCTATATGAGATGTGGGTATCTATAGTATATAGTATCTATGTAAGTATTATATAGTATCTATATAAGATATTAACTAAACTTGTTGTGGTAATCATTTCACAGTATATGCAAGCCAGGTCATTTACGCTGCGCATCTTAAACTTGTACAGTATGCAGGTTTTTCCTTTTGCTATCTTTGATTTGGGTGTCAAATTTTTACAAAATTATTGCCAAGACTGATGTCAAGGAGCTTATCCCCTATGTTTTCTTCTAGGAGTTACATTCACGCCTTTAATCCCTTTGGAGTTGATTTTTGTGTCTGGTATAAGGGAGGGGTCCAGGTTTCATTCTTTTGAATATGGCAATCTAGTTTTTCCAATACCATTTATTGAAAAGGCTATCCTTTCCCCATAATATATTCTTGGCTCCATGGCCATAAATTAATTTCTGGGCTCTCGATCCTGTTCCATTGATCCATGTGTCTGTTTTTATGCCAGTACCATATTGTTTTGATTATTATAGATACAATTTGAAATCACAAAGTGTGATGCCTCTAGCTTTGTTCTTCTTTCTCAAGATTGCTTTGGGTACGTAAGGTCTTTTGTGGTTCCATACAAATTTTATAATGGCCATAAAATTTTAAGAGAAAAATATTAGAAACAATTCCACCAACAGAGGTATATCATAGAATTCTCTATAATTATTTAGAATAATATTGTAGTGCAATATTTATTGATTTGCTAAATGCTCATGATATTGCTAAGTGAGAAAAAGACCTTAAAAGAGGAAATACAATATGAATTCAGCTTTACAACATAAAAACTCAGAGTAAAAAGACAAAATAAATACACTAAAATAGTCATAATTACTAGTTAGTTCTTAGTGGCAAGAGTAGAGATCATTTTATTCTCCCCTCCTCATTTAAACCTCATCCAAAGTTTTTTACAAGGAACATGTTACTTAAATTTAAAAAAAAAAACACTAAACTATTTTGGGGGGAGAGAGCAGGAATCCATCAAACTCCCCACCATTCCTAAAGCTCAGACTCTACCAATGATTGGCTCTGCCATGGGGTATGAAGTAAAGAAAATATTAAAAGCATTAGATATATCAACAGAAATTAATTGTGATGTATACATATACATAAAACACAAATTCTATGCCATTAAAAATGAACTACATTTGCCCTAGCTCGTTTGACTCAGTGGATAGAGCATCGGCCTATGGACTGAAGGGTCCCAGGTTCGATTCCGGTCAAGGGCACATGCCCAGGTGGCAGGCTTGATCCCCAATGGGGGGCATGCAGGAGGCAGTCGATCAATGATTCTCTTTCATCATTAATATTTCTATCTCTCTCTTCCTTTCCCTTCCTCTCTGAAATGAATAAAAATATATTTTTAAAAGATGAACTACATTTGTTGACATGAAAAGACAGTCACAATTTATAAGGCAAAAAAGTCAAAAATGAACAGTATGACCCATTTTGTTTAAAGTACATATGTGCATAGAAATGAATATATAAAGGTGAGCTAAGAATCCTAACTAATCATAAAACCTAACAGTAACCCATCCTTGTAATTATTTTTATTTATTTAACCGTATTCTCTAATTTATAAACAACCAACCAGGAACTGAACTGTGTGTAACCTCCCGGTTCATAGGTCAACGCTCAACCACTGAGCCACATCGGCCGAACTATTTCTTTATTATTGTATTACTTATTTGTATTATGTAATCCTACTTTTGCCCACCCCTGTATGTATGTATGTATATATACAAAGAGAGAGGGAGGTGTGGAGAGAAAGAGAATAGCCAAGTGTTTCAGGTAAAGGTCATTAAGTCTGAGTTACCCAAGTAAGCATCTTCGCTTTTGCACTTCACGTCCTATATGTGGTCACACAACCTCAATTATTTAGTAAATGTCAGCGCACAAATATTTCCATCTTCAGTCATGTATATAACTTTACAAGTCCAATCAATTTTATCAAGGACAAAAAAACTGCCAGTAAAGTCAAGAACTTTAATTTAACATCATTCCAACAGAGGCTGCTGCATTTATGCCCCTTATAAAAACCCACACATTATCCTGAAAGAGAATGCCACAAAACTAACTATTTAAAATGATGACTTTTAATCTTTTAACACACAATGGGCAGCCCATGGGTTTTTTAAATCCTGAGGCCCAAATGCATTATAAGGTTTATAAGAGAAAACTCCACTCCCAAGTTCAAAATTCTCATTGCTTAAAAGCAATAATAAATTCCCCAGTGAAACACTGAGTTCTGGTTTTAATTAGAAGGAAATGTGCAAAGAACCTCCTGCTGAAGAGAAAGTCAAGTCCCTCATGACCTAGCTCAAGTGGATTTTCAAAAGACCTCAGCTCTGAACCCTGCTGTACTGAAAGGAAGAACGAGGGAAGGGGAATAGAAAAAAATGCATATTTGCAGGTGGAAAGGTAACCGATGCCACTTACAGTATTCATTACCAAATGCAAAATTTTCATTCCCCGGAAAAGTAAAGCATACTGTTCTTTGGATCCATATTCTAAGGTAACTAATAAAATCCCTTACTTGATGGCACTCCTCCAATAAAACACAAAACTATACTTGTCACATGTCAAATTCAAAATCAGAATATATCAGCAATGGCCATTTCAAGGAGAAAAAATGAGAGTACATTATGAAACCACTACTTTTATTACCGTCCAAATTCCTCTATGATACAATTTTTTTTTAATCTGTATTTTCCAATAACTTTATTTTTCTCTGTTCCCTTGAGATTGCCATTATAATATTTAAACCCTGAAATGTTCTAATCTTTTAATACAAATGTGTATATGTATATATATTTGTATATGTATATACACACATATACCCATACACACACAAACATACATAACTGGATAGAATTCTGATTGCCCATGCCTCACCTGCAGGATGGAATTAATACCTACTCCACAGTTTGTTTTAAGAATTAAATGGGAGCATGTGAAGTCACCTGACATAGTACGAGACACACAACCATGACCTTCAGTCCCAAAGAATGTTGTTCTTAGCCTTTGGAAAGACAATAGAAATTTCGAAGTTAACAGCCTTCATTAAAAGATATCACTAACCCCTGGCTGGCATGTCTCAGTGGTTGATTCCCAGACAGGGCACATGCCTAGGTCGTGGGCTCAATCCCCAGTGGGGGGCATGCAGGAGGCAGCGATGAATGATTCCCTCTCATCATTAATGTTTCTCTCTCTCTCCCTCTCCCTTCCTCTTTGAAATCAATAAAAATATTTTTCAAAAGTTAATAATGAAAACTCCCCCTCTCTGAGGTAAGATAAATTAGATTCTGAACACATTTATAAATTTTTAAAAATGCATTTATAACCTAGTAACATTGTATTAACTACTTGAAATCAGTCACAATTGCTATGATACATTCTAATAATAAAAACAAAAATAACTGAACATTTCAGCATCACCAATAGCTACCTAACCTATCAATGCCAAGATCCAGACTTCACCTATAAAATTATGTCTGTTTTCCAGAGAATATCTCAGTTCTCAATCCGCTCTACTTCTCCAGTAGGCATGACAGGCATCATTCTGGGAAATTTCTCATTGTGAAATTCTGTTAAAAGTTTAAGTCAATGAATGAATGCTTCTCATTACAAAATTCAATAATTGTAATGGAATTATAGATTCAATATGTAAGGTCCTGAAAGCATTTTCTAAACACACGAATTGTTTGGGAGTTACTACTTTCCTTAGGCTTACCTACATAGAAACGCATGTGTTTCCAATTATATCGCAGAGACTATGGCTTCTGTTCAAGCCGAGATTTTATTGTTTATAAAATTAGAAACAGATACAAATATATATAAATATATGTACACACATATACACCTAGGCTGTATATTATATAGAAACCGTTACAAGGTTTAATGTGTTATATAAGATGATACCTTGCACACATATGAGGAAATGTTAATCTTCAAAATGGATAATTCATTCATAAACAAGTCTCTTTTAATCTCACAGATATCCTTATACATGTTATCACAATTATTTATACAATTCAGTCAAAACTAAGTTAAGTGAAAATACTGAAGAACTCGAGCACCTTTATTTTATTTATTTGTTTATTTATTTTTATTTATTGATTTTAGACAGAGAGAGGCAGGGGGAAGAGAGAGACATCGATTTGTTGTTCCACTTATTTATGCAGTCATTGGTGATTCTTGTATGTGTTCTGACCAGGGATAGAACTTGCAACCTTGGTGTATCAGGATGACGCTCTAACCAATTGAGCTACCTGGCCAGGGCACCTTTATTTTTTTTTTTTAAATAAGAATTGTTTATAGTCATTGCTTGCCATTTTTTAACCCAGAAAGGGAGTAGTCTACTTTAATCTAGAGTGTTTCTAAGTGCTCACCAAAATGCCAGGGCTTTTTAATCAATACTTGATTTACAAATACATGTATTTTTGTTTATATCTAAATTTTAGGATTAAAGGTCATGTAAATTTTCTTAATAATTTTCTGTATTTTTCCAAATTTTCTGCAAATTATATATGACCTTGATAATTTAAAATATAAGTGATTTTAAAGCAATAATTAAAACATCCAAGTATGAAATATAAATTAGAAAGCTTGGTGTTAATCATTCCCTCCAAAAAAAAAATGTGTAGTACCCAAAGACTAATCTATGAATTTATGATTTCTCAAAGGGGAATACACTAATTTATAACTCGGATCTAAGAGTTGAAATAGGAAAAGAAAAGAGGAGTATACGTTATACCTAAAATGCACTGCTTGATTTTGTTAATATTAATCTACTAGAGGCCCGATGCATGAAAGTCATGCAAGAGTAGGCCTTCCTTCCCCCGGCTGCTGGCACTGGCCTCCCTCTGGCACCCGGGACCCGGGCTTCCCTCTGGCCGCTGGCAGGCACCCAGGACACAGGCTTCGCTCCGGCTGCCAGCAGGCACCCCAGACCTAGGCTTCCCTGTGGCCTCAGGCAGGTACCCGGGATCTGGGATTCCCTCACAGCCCCGCTTCCTCGGAAGGACGTCCAGTCTAATTAGCATATTATGCGTTTATTATTATAGATACCATAGAGCAGAAGGGTGACTGTGTCCCCAGTGGTGGTCACACTGGTGGGGAAGGGACTGCAGCTGGCATCTAGGGAGTGGAAACCAGGGACACTGCCCAACGTCCTACAGAAAGGACAGTGCCCACAACAAAGAATTGCCCAGACCAAGTGTCAATAGGCATGAAACACCCTAGTGTAGAAAACATAAACCTTCTATGTTTAAATTACAAATCAAAACCCTAAAGATACGATAATTAATTCTAATTCAAAAAGTCATTCCTGTTTCTTTTGAAGATACACTCATTCAAATTTTCCAAGCCAAACTACATACTTCTTTAAAATTGCTTTAATAATGAAGCCTCATTCTTCTTTCATTATCAATGTTAATTGTCTCTCCGCATCTCCCTCAGCACACCTGACCAAAATCAAGTACAATTTCTTATCAAGAGGCCTAAAGATATACAATATAGGAAGTTCTCCCTCTCCCTTTTGTGAGGATATCTTCTGGAATAAGGTACAGGAAAGATTTCTGAATTTGGATAAAGATCATTGAATTCAACTATTAAAATGTTTATTTCATATTAGTATCTTCTCTTATTTTTAATTGCATCAACTAAATAAAGACTGGAGGCTTTAAGGACTTTTAAACTACATATTGTATCATCACTCTTATCTTAGCTGTTTTTGTTGTTGTTAATCCTCATCCAAGGATATTTTCCCCATTGATTTTTAGAGTGGAAGGAAAGGGAGGGACAGAGAGAGAAACATCAATGTGAGAGAGACACATCGATTGGTTACCTCCCACAACCAAGGTATGTGCCCTTGACCAGAATGGAAACTGTGACCCTTCAGTCCCTGGGCCAACACTCTAACCACTAAGCAACCGGCTAAGGTTTATCATAGCTTTTTTTTTTTTTAATATATTTTATTGATTTTTCACAGAGAGGAAGGGAGAGAGACAGAGAGTTAGAAACATCGATGAGAGAGAAACACCGATCAGCTGCCTCCTGCACATCTCCAACTGGGGATGTGTCCGCAACCCAGATACATGCCCTTGACCGGAATCGAACCCGGGACCCATCAGTCCGCAGGCCGACACTCTATCCACTGAGCCAAACCGGTTTCGGCTATCACAGCTTTTTAAAATGTATTTAATCCATTCTTTTTTCATGCTGTCTCTGTGTGTGTGTCTCTGTGTGTGTGTGTGTGTGTGTCTCTGTGTGTGTGTGTGTGTGTGTGTGTTTGAGTGTGCTAAGAAAAATACATAAAATAACATTTTCCATTTTAACCATTTCTTTTTCATATATCTTTGTGGATTTCAGAAAGGAAGGGAGAGGGAGAGAGAAACATCAGTGATGAGAAGAATCATAGATTCTCTTCCAGCCCCTACTTTCTCTACTCTAGAAACCTCATACATTATTTGTCCATTTGTGACTGTCTTATTTTAATTAGCATAATGTCTCCAAGGTTCATCCATGCAGTAGCATATATCAGTACTGCATTCTCTTTCATAACTGAAAAATAATCCATTATGTGCACTTAACCCATTTTATTTATCCACTCAACTGTCACTGGACACTTCAGTTGCTTCCACTTTTTGACTATTGTAAATAATGCTGCTGTGAACATAGGTATACAAATATCTGGGTCCCTGCTTTCACTTCTTTTCGGTATATACCCAGAAGTGGAACTGCTTAATTGTATGGTAATTTGATATTTACTTTTTTATCTTTTTAATATATTTTTATTGATTTTAGAGAGGAAGGGGGAGAGAGAGAGAGAGAGAGAGCTAGAAACATCAATGATGAGAAAGAATCATGGATCAGCTGTCTCCTGCACACCCCCTACTGGGGATCAAGCCTGCAACCCAGGCACATGCCCTTGACCAGAATCAAACCTGGGACCCTTCAGTCTGCAGGTCAACGCCCTATCCACTGAGCCAAACCGGTTGGGACTACTTTTTTAACTTTTTGAGTCTTCATTCACTCTTTAAAAAAAAAGAATAGCTTAATGATTTTTTTTTTGAGAGAGAGAGAGAGAGAAAGAGAAAAGAAGAGAGAGAGAGAGAGAGAGAGAGAGAGAGAGAGAGAGAGAGAGAGAAACATCGATGTGAGAGTGCAACATAGATCAGCTGCCTGCATGCACCCTACCAGGGATTGAACCGAAACCTGGCATACGCCCTTAATCAGAAATCAAACCAACAACCTTCTGGTGCAAGAGATGACTCCCAACCAACTGAGCCACACCAGCCACGGCTTCATTCACTCTTGATAACATAAATATACACAAGCAGGTCCTCGAATTACATCGTTTCACTCCACATCATTTCATTATAACATTGATGATATGTCATAGGAACCTAACTTTTGCTTATATCATTTAGCCTATGGTAAAATTAGTCTCATTAAACATTGTTTCATTCTAAAGTCCCAGAACCTATCAACAACATTAAGTGAGGACTTACTGTATTCTGTATGGCTCTTACACTTTCTACTTTGTTCTGTACCATACTGAAGAGATTTCTCTAATCTAGCAGTACTATCTAACACTTGTCAATAAAAGACCTACAACATATACAAAACAGACCTGTGTATTTGTTTAACCCCTAAAGACGACACTAGCTAACAGTAAAAAAATTCATTAAAAAATCATCTATGCCAACATGCAAATTCTCATGGGAAAAAAAAATCTGTTTTGGAGAGCATAGGACAAATTTTCCTCTTCTGGGGTATGAGTTCTCAAAGGGGTGTGTTTAAGGATAGTTTTTTTGCAACTGAACCAACATTCACCCCCACCCCCCCATGAGAATCTATAACTTCTCCCTCCACCTCTTTTTTCCCTTGAGAACAGAAGTCATTGCCACCAAGCCATCATTACTAAAGGTGTATGCTGTAGCACTGACTATTGGGGAAAGAAAGAAAGTCTGCAAACCAATGAGTAGCACGGCTGGTGTGGCTCCGTGGTTGAGCACTGACCCATGAACCAAGAGGTCGCTGGTTCAATTCCCAGTCAGGGCACATGCCCAGGGTTGCAGGCTCAATCCCCAGTAGAGGGCATGCTGGAGGCAGCCAATTGCTATTTCTATATCTCTATCCCTCTCCCTTCCTCTCTCTCTAAAATCAATAAAAACATATAAAAAATATGGGGGGGGGCGGAATCTGCAAACCAATGACTAGAACAGTATTTCCCAAAGTGGTCTAGAACACACCCACACCCATGTGTGTATAAGTAAGATCAATGAAGATAGGAAAAGTTCTGTAGTTCTGAATATGAATTAGAAATATAATAAATATAAACCCATAATATATTTTCTTTTTAAAAATTATTTCTGTATATTCCCTAACTCTATCCACCAGAACGGTTCAGAAGCAATAACCAACCAGAAGCAATGAGCACAACTATCTCCCAGGTTGTAAATGTCATTTCCCACCAAAAAAGAAACAGGCTCCTTTAAAAAATTACTGATTCAAGTTCTGGAAGGGGACACATATAGGGTGAGGCTGGAACACCTCATATAGAAAACAAGAAAGTGACAAAGACAACTGGGCTTCAGAGCAGGTGCGGGCTGCTGTTGATGAGCCACCAGGTCACGACAGGCAACTGCCACCAGGACAGGAGAAACCGCAGGTGCAGAAAGCACAGCTAACCCTGCGAGAGGCTTTAGATTCTGCTCTGACACTTTAGAAAAGGTACATGGCACCCCGGCTGGCTTGGCTCAGTGGTTGAGTGTTGACCTATGAACCAGGAGGTCACAGTTCCATTCCGGGTCAGGGCACATGCCTGGGTTGTGGGCTCAGTCCCCAGTAGGGGGCGTGCAGGAGGCAGCCAATCAATGATTCTCTCTCATCATTGATGTTTCCATCTCTCTCTCCCTATCCCTTCTTTTCTGAAATCAATAAAAAATATTTTTTTTAAAAAAAGAAGGTACCTGGCTTTAATTCTGTAGCTGTAAAACAAATTTCTTAGTCTAAACCAAAACCATGAAACATAATTTCTTTCCCCTTATCCTTAGCCAAGTGAAATTTTATAACTTGCATTTAAAAGGTGGGTTTGGTATGTTTCATTTTATTGTTATTATTCCATGCTAATTCAAAATTAAAAGGGCGTCAGCATTGGTTTAGTACTAGTCGGTATAAGATTGAATATAAATTGGTAAACATGTGACTTGGATAACTTACAATAGGCACATAATATATGTACAAAAGAAGGTATCATTAGAACTCATTCCTTTACTAATAAAATCACAATGTTACCAGCCTGAGCAACAATTATCTTCACATTTCATAAACCCAATGGTGCTTGAAACTGCTTACATCCAGCCTTTGTGTTTAAGGACAGTTATGTACAAAGTGGTTTTATATATAACTAGAGGCCTGGTGCACGAAATTCATACACAGGTAGGGTCCCTAGGCCTGGCCAGTGATCAGAGACAATTGGGGCCTTCCGGCTGCCGGCCTGTGCCTCCCTTCCCCAGCTGCCGGCTAGGGCCTTCCTTCATTCTGCGCTGCCCGCTGGTGGTCAGTGCACATCATAGTAAGCAATCGAACTCCCAGTCTCCCAGTCGACTCCCAAGGGGACACTTTGCATATTAGCCTTTTATATATATAGATATAGATAGGAATCACCACAATGGTGACGACTCCATCTAACCACAATAGGGCTCTGGCAAACATCAAACCAAATCCTGAGTGCAGTCACCTGGGAATGTCCCCCTCTCCCCCATCCCCACCTCAGAGAGCTTCTCACATTCGGCAACAGAGGATCAATCAAGAAGTACCAGTGACATCGCTCTGATCATCCTCAACATGGAAATAGGTCTTTTTTTCCAGCTCACAATACCTAACTCAAAAACTCTTCTCATTTGAAGATATGCTGCCCCCAAATGTGAAGCAATGTAGGTGTGAAATGTGCCCTCTGCCACCTATCAGCTCCACGCCCTTGAAGCAACTTCCTAAATCTTAGTTTCCTCATCTGTAAAACAAGCTACAGTTATATGATTCTCAGCAAAATGCCTGGCACATAGTAAGTACTCAATAAATGCTGTTGTGAGGTCCTGGGCAGCAGTCAGCCTGTAACTCATGTGGGCCTTTTATTTTTAATATCTTTTTATTGATTTCAGAGATGAAGGGAGAGGGGGAGAGAGAGAGAAACATCAATGATGAGAGAGAATCATTGATTGGCTGCCTCCCGCGTGCCCCATCCTGGGGATCAAGCCCGCAACCCGGGCATGGGCCCTAACTGGGAATAGAACCATGACCTTCTGGTTCATAGGTTGATTCTCAACCACTGAGCCACATTAGCTGGGCTCATGTGGATCTTTATACTGATTTCTTTCCTTTCTTAGGGCTGGGACACTAGTCTGTATTTCCCTTGTAACTAAAAGTATCTCAAAAAGAGCTTCAAAAAAGAAGCCTTTGGTAAGTCCTAACTAACTCAAAAGGCGTGTGTAACTACTGAACACTCACTCAACAGTTTCTCAGTGCCACATGTGGCTCATGAGCCCTGGCTTCGCCAGCTCCGTGGCTGCACACTGTAAAAATAATACCCTGAACTTCCACAAATAGCCTTCTCACCAGGAACTTCTTAAGCCACTTCTAAATAACAGCTCATTACTAACAATGACAGGATCAGGCAAATATACAACCATATTTTGAGGGAAACCCAAGGCTAAAAGAGGATGTGTTTTACACCGCAAAGTCAGTCAATGGCAAAACAAGGACTCAAACTCGGGAATTTCTGCCTGGAATTGAGAGGTTTTTTCCAAGCCCCGATTACATTTCCTTACAGTACAAAAGTTCATTGATTCACATCATTTTCCAAGTCTTCACCAGTAAGTATGAAATCTATATCCAGTTCTGATTAAACATTTATAGAAGGAACAATGTCTAAATCTTTTCTTTATTAAGCTCTACCAATGTATCCTCTGTAACATCTGAGGTTGATTCTACATCTTTTTGCTTTCTTAGGGAGGTTGGTTTATTATATTAAGCATAATTATTTTTAAACCTACTACAAATAGAATAAATTAAAATTGTGCCCATAATTTAATGTTTTCATCCTAGGAGCTTTTTATAGTTCATCTTGTTTCCTTTTGGCCATTTGCTTTTAATGTGCAACCAGTGAATAGTGGGGGTTTTTATGTTTCACATTCGAAAAAAAATGCAGTCTTCCAAAAGCTCAGCCAGAAATGTCCATTTCAGAAAGCTCACTCCAGCCAGCTGGCTTTGTCAGGGACATATGCGCAAAGTGGAAATGTAACCCACAGAGATTTTCTGTGGGTCAGATGGAATCACTTAGCACACTCAACATGGTTTCCAGGCTGGGCCTCGGGCGGAACGCCCTTCAGCTCCGGAGTCTCTAACACCAGCCCAGCTACCGCTGTCCCAACACCAGTGCTATCTAGATGCCCGTGGTTGGAGTAGCTGTGTGTCCTGAGAATGAGAAGTGTTATTCTGTATTGAAATACAAGTAGAATATATTTGCATGATAAACATTGTATGGAGTCCATATAAAATTTAAGTAACACTGGGTAGTGTTTGGAGAAGCTAAAATTTTTAAATTTTAACCATTTCCTCTGTTTTCAAAGTTCCCAAAGCACTGCACAGAAATGCTATGTTTAAAAAAAAAAAAAAGCATCTTTAGTGTTAAAAAATTAGGAACTGGAAATAATCTTAAGTATGTTCTTTTCTGTCACATAACAAATGATGATTAACATACTGCCTTTTCAGTAAAAACCACCATAAATACATCAATGTACGAGAAAATTTAAGTTCTTAAAAATGAAGTGTCAAATTTCATCAAATATATTTGTTGTTTTTCCAAAGGTGGCCTTTTTAGTTGGTTAACTTTTTTGTTTGTTTGTTTGTTTGTTTGTGCTTGTTAATCCTCACCCAAAGATATTTTTCCATTGATTTTCAGAGAGAGTGGAAGGGAAGGGGAGACACAGAGAGAGAGAGAGAAACATCAATGTGAGAGAGAGAGAGAGAGAGAGAGCCTCCCACACTGCCCTGGGGAGAGATACATCGTTTGGTTGCCTCCCACACTGCCCTGGGGCCAGGGATCAAGCCTGCAGAGGAGGTACATGCCTTGACCTGAATCAAATCAGGGACCTTTCGAGGACTGACGCTCTATCCACTGAGCCAAACCTACTAGGGCAGTTGGTTAACTAGTTAAAAAAGAAAGGCATATCCCTTTCTCATCCCCCTTTTCCCTTCCCCTCCCCTCCCTTTCCGCCTCCTCCTTCTCCTCCCCTTCTTCCTCCCCTCTAGTTCCCCTCCCTCTCCCCAGGCTCCTTACCATTAGCTTCCTCACTCCCAAGCTCCAAGGGCCCTTCCTTTTCTTCTATAACTTGCTTCCTAAGCCCATTTCTTTTAGGAATTACTTTTTCTACCTCTATAATGTACCAAGTAAATGTTCTCTTACAGTTTCAGTAAATAAATAAATAGCAATCCCAATTTTATAAAATAATAAGACGAAAGACAGTTTGGTCCATCACACAATATGGATAAGCTACGCCAACACAGGCATGTACTGCATCAAATATGGAAGTTCTCCCGCAAACTACGACCCTGGGAAGAAGCCAAGCATAGTAAACTTCTTGCAGATACTAAAACTGATTTTCAATAGGTTTATTACCTGATGGCCTTATACTCTCTATAGATGTCTTTTTTTCCAAAAAGAACTAGAATTGTATTCATTATTAAAAGGCAATTCCTTTTTACTCCAGTGGTTGTTACCTTGAACGGAATATAGTACCCTTGCTTGTATGGAAAATACTTTTCTTTGTACAGAGGGACACTAATCCCTTTCCTAGGTAAACAGAAAACATAAAGTGCAGCTTGGTTTTTCACAAGAATAGAACTGAGGTCTAGGTTTGGGAACCAAAAAACTGCCAACCATCAGTCAAGAACTTCTGCTGCTAATGGAAGAACCATTCTATTTTTAATGGCAGCATGCGGAAAGGGGTTATTCTTACTCATTAAAAGCAGAAGTGTAAATGCCACTATCCTATCCCGAAGAACAGTGTGTACATTACAACAATGTGTATTTAACAAGAGCACGGGGCCTGGTGGCCTGGTGTCAGAAGTCTGTGCTGCCTGGTAAGGGATCAGAGTTCAATGACATTGAACAATGCCTTTGATCCTCACATGGGCCGGAATGAAGGCACTAATAACAATGAAGTACAGATGGTAATAAGAGCCCTCTCTGTCTAATGCAGGAATCAGCACTCAGGTCTTCCCTCTTATGTTAGTTCCCTAAAACATGAACTTCTTCTAAGAAGAAAATTCAAGAAAAAGGGACAGGATGCAAATCAAAGAGAAAATATCTCATAATTATATTTATATACATTTAATCTAAAGGCAAAATGGTTCTAGAGCTTCTCTTCTCATCAAGCTCCTACTGTCTATTATTCACCATGTTGGCTGCAACAAGTGTGATAAAAACATGCAAAGTTCACTGCTCTTACCAAATAGAAGTGGGAGTGGGAGGCAAATTGGGGCACTTCGGGCCACTTATTTGAGAAGCGGTACCTCCATTCACATAGGAATATACGAATATGGATCCAGTCAGTAACAAATGCATTCTGAACTGTTTTCTGGTCATGAGGACAACTTTCTATGGAAACCACCATAGTGTTTTACTTAATCCCCAAAAGGCAAAAATGATGCAGAAGTTGGACAGATGCTGTCAGTTAATCAGTGAGGGGGCCAAATCTATAGTGTAGCTTTGTTGGTAGTACTTGAATGGGGTACTCCAGACTCTCAAAGCAATTTTATTCTCTCATACAAAGCATCCTTACCACTTGGCATCCCATAAAATCTGCCCATATATCAACTGATAAAATTTTAGGAGAACACATATCAGAGAGAAAAGAAAAAGCTAGGGGAAGCCAAGGAATAGGAAAATGGGGTGGGAACAATTTGTCAACATACAATTTTTAAATCTGTGTGTTAAACTGTCTACCATTAATACAACTTCCAAAAAATGTCTTTCTAAATATATGCCTAGTCACTTGGAGGGGAAAGTGATTTATCAAACTGATCAAAGAATAGAAATTTTATTTTGTAATTCTGGTACTATTTTCATCTTAAATTTATCCTATATGGAATAATGGTGATATACCCATTTAATAATGTTTTCATTTGTTTCCTGATATCTTAAGAGCTAGAGACTATCCAAGATCTAAAGAGCTAGAGATTATCCAAGGTCTAAATTAAATGTTAAAATTTGTTATTTTTCTTCTTCCAAAAACACTATAAATAGACAAAATGAAAAAAATACAAGCATGCTCTTATTTACGTAGAGTACACAAATACATAATTAATCCTGAGACCAGGAACCCAGGTCTTCGTGGAGGTAATATTTGTTCTCAATTCCAAAGAGGTAGGAAAGCACCGACTTAAAGAAGCATTTATCTTATAGCATCTTTATGAAGAGATCTTTATTTATATAAATGCTTCCAATTAGCAATGTAAGAGAACCCAGGAAACAATACATCATATCTCCCCTCCCATCAGAAACTGGCTCTCTCATGTTTTATGCTTGTGCTCCAGGAAACCCAAGTAAGAATTCAGAATACACTTCATAGAAGCCATGTTACCAACATCAGTGACATAGATATCAAATAGCAATAGACGTGTCCATTATAGATCAAATGAGCTTTGGTGGAACCTGATCGCTGTTAATAGCATTGTGTCTATGGGAAAAGCATCCAAGTGCCAAAAAAGAAACTAAGGGATGAATATTTGGACACAATTATAACTTCATCACAATTAAGGAGTTACTATGGATATAGGCGTTTTAATTCATTCCATATAAAATTTTCAATTATCTATATATACAAAACCCTAAGCGACAGGTTGACTGTTTGACTGGTCGCTATGATGCACACTGACCACCAGGGGACAGATACTCAACGCAGGAGTTGCCCCCTGGTAGTCAGTGCGCTCCAACGGTGACAGCGCTGCTCAATGAGCTTATCAGGCGACGGCGACAGTAGGTGCAGCGGGGCCAGGATGAGTGGGAGCAGCACGGTGCCTGGCCTGGGCTCGGGCTCCTCCCTGGCTGCCTGCCTCTTCGAACACTACTACATCCCTCGGGGGATGTCAGACTGCAGGGGATTGGGAAACCGGCAGTCCGACATCCCCCAAGGGGTCCAGGATTTCGAGAGGGCGCAGGCCAGGCTGAGGGACCCCACCAGTGCACGAATCCGTGCACAGGGCCTCCAGTTATACATAATATTCTATTGACATACTGGCCTGACATGTAGGGAAGATCAAACTTTTTTACCAGATTTCTTCCAAATTTCTGTTTTGGAACACTGGTCTCATAAAAAGCTCCATGAAAAGTAAGAGTTCTGTGTCCATCGAAAGATGAAAACAGTACATCCTGCAGCCCCTCTCAGAGGTACGGCTGCACATTTGAGCAGACTAACAGCTCTAAGGAGTCCCGTATAGCTCTGATAAACCCGTATTTCCCAGACTTATTTGGCAAAGAAGGATGCCTATTTGCACTGCAGAATCGCCATGCAGCCAGGCGTACACCAGGAAAGCTCTGCCCTAGACAAACTAACTGAAGTCAAGCTTCTGGAAAATCATTCCTTCCCTAAGAAATAGGCTCCATATTGGCTCATGATAATTGCACTGCTATTCTTCTCTCTTTTGCTCTTTTTTTAAACTTTGTTGAAGACTAATTGACAAATACAATTGTATAATATTGCTAAAGCATATAACATGATGATTTCATACACATATATATTGTGGAATGATCACCAAGATCAAAATAACTAGCACATCCATCATTTCACATAGGTAACTGTGTGTGTGTGTGTGTGTGAGAGAGAGAGAGAGAGAGAGAGAGAACACTTAAAATCTACTCTAGCAACTTTCCAGTAGACAATATGCTAGTCACCATGCTGAGCATTAGGTTCTCAGAACTTCTTCTAACTGAAAATGTGTACCCTTTAGCTACATCATCCCCTTCCCCCTCCCTATTCACTCTTTTCCTTTTCCCTATATCCTTTCGCCTTTTATCCAAGTGCCAGCTTTGAAGCCATCTTTTTGGAAATCTACTCTGACCCCCTGACCCAGTTTAGGTACAGAGCACCCTAGATTTCCCCTGACAATTTTTTCCTACCAAGAATGAAAGAATTACCACTCTCTTTTCCAGCACCACTCAGGGTCCCAGAGTGAGACTTTGGAGTCAATTCAAGTTCAGATCTCAGCTCTGCCATTTACAAACTTGGCAACCTGGAATAGATTGGGCTCTCTGATTTTTCTCATAGAAAAAATTGGTCTATAACTAAAAAATAAAATTAAACATATGTATATAACACAGAGACTCAGACAGCAGTGTGGTGATAGCCAGAGAGAGGGGAAGGGGTGGGGAAGGTGGTGGGCAAGTTGGAGGGAGATAGGGACGGAGGGAGGCTTTGCTTGGGGCGCTGGGCGTACAATGCAGTGTGCAGATGAGGTTTTGTTGAGTGTACACTTGAAACCTGAACTCGACAGAGTACAAGCAGGAAACAATTGTACTCTTTCTCATCATTGTCCCTTTAAACCTGCTCTGCAGAATCCTTCCCTGCTCCCAGATGAAATATAAGGCAGATCTAGAGCTTTTCTATTCTCTCTCAGGAAATCATGGACAATCTTGCTTTCCAAGTATTCAGAAGTCCAGACTCTCTTGGAGGATTTCAACTTCCTGATAAAACAGAATAACTAGCCCTCCCACCGTGGCCTACTATAACCTGGACGAAATGTATCAGGCTCCCGTCAGAGGCACTGACAATGGGCAGTGCCAGCCTGTGACATGGAGAGAAACTCGAGGGAGTCCCACCTCTGCCCAGCTCTGTGTGGACAGACCATTTCCCACTGCAGCACAGCAAGCAGTGACTCAAGCACCCACAGCGGCCTCACGGAGCTGAGGAGGCAAAAGTCAAAATTGGGGGAGGAGGGGCAGCTGAGGAAGCTGAAATCTGCTGGGATCGTAACTGACACAGAACTCAGGAAATTCGGGGCTGTTTGCTCACATATCTGATGGATGCACAGATGACTTTCCTACCCCAGAAAAAGGAAAACGGGGGAAAGTGTTTGCATGCAGTGGCGCCCAGGGGCATCACCGTGTTCGCATCGTCGCCGGTGCGGTGTGGGATGCAGTGCCACGGAAGACCAAGGCTCTGAGAGGTAAATGGCTGTTGCCCCGGATTGTTTGATGGCGACTGTAATTACAAAGATTGCTGAGTGGGCTCCCTGCTCTGCCTAAGCACTTACAAAATAAAAAAGCGAGGGACCTTGAGCTCCCATATGTAGGTACAGGGGGAGAACCCAAAACCTTCTATGATGGCCAGTTAACAGGGTGGCACTGCACAAAGATAACTCACAGACCTTTTCAGTTTGTAATCCCGGAGAATTCCAAATGCCACAGGATGCCCTCGCCAGAACGGGGCTTATGGATCCCGGGTATACATGAAGCCTGGGCCGAGGTCTTCCTCACAGTAATCCAGGGGGTGCACAGACCCGTCCCGCCATTATTGTCCCATTTGTTCATGCACAGTTGGAACAGACATACTAGGAACTAGCTGAATACCTGCCTTCGCTTCCTGTCTAAGGAAGAGCATGATGAAGGCTGTTAGGAGAGCAAGGGCTAACTGGAATCCCTTGGAACTGCCCCCAACCCACCGATAGAGCACCCGCTTCAAAATCAATACTCTCCCCTAAGGAAATTGCAGAGATTAGTGCCATCATCAAAGACTTGAAAGACACAGCGATGAGGCACCCTCACCCAATATCCTGTTTGGCCTGTGAAAGAGCCAAATGAATCTTGGATAATGACTGTGGATTATCATAAATTTCGTTCAGAGGGATTCCAATTACAGCTACTATTCAAAAACATGTGGAAAAGGCCAACGCATCCCATGAAACCTGGTGCGAATATTAACCTATCACATTGTTTTAATCCAAATTAACAAAGACGATCAAAGTAGTTCCGTTTGCCTGTCAAAGACGGCAGTAGAGGCCATCGCCACGGTCAATCAGTCACGGGCACCCAGCAACTGCTGCAGGCCGAGGTGCGACCACCGAGAAGGGGTCTCAGACCCTCAAGGGAAAGGACCTAAGGAAGCAGGTCAAAGCGGCTCAGGCTGAAACTGAACAGTGCCACCTGCAGAGAGAGAAAGGGTGGAAGGCCAAGGATGCTACGGCTCCTGCATCCCAGAACATTTGCAGAATTCAAGTGGAAAAGATGACCCAGGGAATGACCATCCCCCAGACCTACTTCTGACAACACAGGGATGAAGTCCTGGATAACTTGTTAGCCTTTGTCTGCAACATCCGGCCAAAAATACATACACACCACTGCATAAATGAAGAGGGGAAGAAATGCCTGCTCCCTGGATTGGTGACCTAGATGCCTTGATGGACTATGAAGCTGCAGCAAAGCTCGAGTTATATTCTTGTGGGAGAAAAGGCAGTAAATTATTTCTGTATAAGATTCAGTAGGTTCCTTCACTCTTTGCAGAAAAATTAAATCTAGCTTCTTTGTACAAACTTAGAGCTTAGCCAAAGATTTTGTTTTTTTACCTTGTATTTCTCAGAAATTTAATGGGTATACAATGTCTGTTTTCCTATGCCTTTTAACTCAAGCAACATTTATATCAACACTAGCTTTTTCTTTCTTAGATACAGTAAAAAATATTTTATTTTGAAGAAAGAGATTAACATTCTTTCCCTAAAGCTTTCTTAAAGATCAGGGACTTCATCCATGAAAAAGCAGTAGTTATTTATAACTTCTGTGAAGCAGTAGCCAACCTTAACACAGTCCTTTCTAAGGGTTAGAACAATGAATACTGGTATAACTGTCTAGGCTGCTTTTAGTTTCTCTTCACCAAAATTACTAGATTATAGAATTCAGGAACTTGTTACATGTTACACGTTATTACTCGGTGTACTGATCATCATTTAAAAGTAAAGACTCTGTAATGCAAAAAAATACACATAGGATATCTTCATTCTCTTGCTTCTGGGCTATTTCAAATCTCCTGATCTTTGTTATAAGACTGTCCTCCGGGAACTTGACCATCCTGACATCCCAAGGAACACAATGCTAGTCCCATCCATGCATGACATCATAAGAAGACCTAGTAAGCAGGAAGTGGCAAGTGCCCCATAAAAATTCAAAAGCATGCCACGCTGTGAAGTGTCCAGGGGCATGTTAGGATATGCCCTCTAAGAAAATGTCACAGTGGCTTCCAAAAGAAACAGCACAAAACTTGGAGAGTCTCTGAATTCTAGAAGGAAGATATAGTGCATTCAAGTAGAGCTGCTACTTTTACGTAGGGCCCAGAGCCAGGGAGGGCTCTGCAGCCACAAAGGCTGCAATGTAAGCCTCCTGCCTTGTGGCCCAGCAGACCGATAGTCCTCGAACTATCCACGGCAGACAGGTCTGCTGTGTGAAGCCTCTGAAAAGCCCCAGGAGGACAGTCACTGCACAGACCCCAGCGTCCTCTGTTGACAATGATTCTCCATTGAGAAGTAGCTCCCAGTTCTGCTGGGCTATGGTCCGGATTGAACTTCCCGTGCAGGATAGCAAGCGACTACATGACCCAGGACCAGACCTGCCCACCATGAAGTGGGTTACTCAGTCTACTGAGTCAGGAAGCTAAGTGTGCAAAGAAGCATTTCACCATTAACCAGAATGAAACACAGGAAGAGGAAGCATGGTCTGAATGAGCAAGTGGCTCAAATTCCCATAGGACCTACTCCTGCTATTCTACGGCCTCTTCCATGGCACCCAGGGAGTCAGTTCCCGATGATAGCTGAACAGCAGCAAACACGCAGACTCGGTTTACTGAAGGGTTTACCTGACGCCAATGGTCATCTATCATACCAGTTCCCACTCCAGCGCATCCCTGAAAAACAGAAAATCTTCACAGGAAAATCTTCCCAGTGAGTTTCACTTTGAGCAATGTATCTGATCATCACTCCACCTGGCCTGAGAGTCATATTTACACCGATACAAATGTACACGTGGAAATTTAAAAAGCCTTTTTCCGCCTGGCCGGTGTGACTCAGTGGCTGAGCATCAACTCATGAACCAGGAGGTCAGGGCTCGATTCCCGGTCAGGGCACATGCCTGGGTTACTGGTTCGATCCCTAGTAGGGCGCATACTCATCAATGATTCTCATCATTGATGTTTCTCTTTCCCTCTCCCTTCCTCTCTCTGAAATCAATAAAAAAAATATATTTTTTTAAAAGTAGTTTTCCAATTGAGTGAAAATAAATAAGGATGGCTAATCTATCATGTTTGTTGCATGAAGCCTTCACAGCAGCACTTCTCAGGATGGTCTGCTGATTTCCTGCATAAGAATTAGCGGGGTCCTTAAAATGCAAGGTCCTAGGCTCCTCCTCAAACTTCTCAATGTCTGAATTTCTGGAAGTGAGGCCCCAGAAGCAACGCTATTAGTAAACCCTCCCAGAAAATCCTTTGCACACTTAAGTCTAAGACCCACCATTCAAAAGCAGTGGTTCTCAAAATGTGGTTCCCCAGACCGGCAGTATCAGCATCACCTGGGAACCCGTTAGAAATGCAGACGCTTGGGCCCCACCCAGTCCTACTGAGTCAGAAAGCCTGAGAGTGGACCCAGCAACCTGTTTCAATATGCCTCTAGGTGATTCTGGTGGACACTAAGGTTTGACAGCCACTACTCTAGACTTTTGTCTTTTCTCTGTATAGCAAACATATGGTTTTAGTCAGACCAGCCTCTGTTCCCAAATTCTATGTGATCCAAATAGGACTAACTGCCTTACCAACCCACACCACCTACCACAGAGCCGAGAACTTCACCGAGACCCTACCCACAGAGCACACCATCCTCTGACCTTAGTGGTGGGTCCATGAACAAGCATCCAACCCAACGTGAGCTACTCAGAGTCCTTGGCGGGCCTTTGTTGGTTAGAATTATTGAGAGCGACTCAGAACCAAAGGCATGACAGTGAGTAATAGCCCCAAGGACAGGGCTGAGTGCTTCATAGGCATTATCTCAGATACTGACTCTTTTTCAGATACGTTAGTGTTGGGTGAGAGTGGGAGGACCATGTGAAATGACTATATGCTGCTGCTATAAGATAGAACCGGACTTCCTAACTGGAAATTAAAAACTGGAACCTGGGATTGTTAGAATCTCTAAGAAACACGGGGCTAAAATGCTCTGATAGTAGACTGTGGGCTAACACAGCGGTCATCTCCTCTCCCTCCAGAAACCACACTAGAATGATAGTAACCCTAACTGCCCCATTCTCTCTGAGCAAAACTAACCCCCATTGAAGCAATGAAAACGAAGCAGTAGGAAACTAGGAGACAGAGTCCTATCAAACATTCACACTCCCTGTATATCCCCCGTTCATTATCATGCCAAGTGTTCAGGTATTACTTGCCCTGCTGCCAACCGCGTGCTGGAAGGTGGGATTACTCAACTGTCTGAACATTCAGTAGGTCCCAGAGGCGAAATAACTCACTCGACTCTGGGGGCACACAACCAAGCTTTCTGCCCAGGACTTACAGCCAAGCTTCTGCAATCATGACCTGGCAACCATTCTGACCCCTTTATTATTAATTCACTTAGGGCAGAAATTAAGAGCCTGTGGAGACAGCCACTCACATTTTTTTCTACCTGACTAGTGACTCTGAGAACAAGTTTCTCCCCAATGTTTTATAGAAGCATAATATCAAAAGAGCAAGTATGACTTTGTATTGTAAGATAGTAAATTAAAGACTCTTGTCCCTGTCTCCACAAAATACACACACACACAACCAAACAACAAAGAATAAGATGAACAGACAGAAAGGGAATGGAGAAACAATACAGAAGAGCAGAGCAAGGTCAAATCTAAATGCCTGAAGAGGAATATATTTATTCACCCATAAAATTCTGAAAAGGTGCCGGAAGTAAAAGCACCAGGTACCACCGAAAGTGGGGAGAGGTATGATCTGAAGACACGGGAGCTATAGAGGACAGCAGCCTAGCCAGCCAGATCAGTGGACTCAACCCTGGCGATCAGTGGGGTGACAGATGTCGCAGCCAGATCGCCCTCACATCTTTTATCATATATATTTGGTCTTCATCCACAATTCCTGAGTTATAGCTCCCCAAACCCTTGGAATTTACTAAGTGCTGAAAGTAATGGAGGTGTGATTTGTTATGTTAATGAAGTAACTTTTGAAGCTCACCTAAAGATAGGGTGAACCAACCATGTGATCAGAGGGTTGGAACTTCCAGTCCCACCTCCTGACCTCTGGGGAGGAAAGAGAGACTGGAGACTGAATCAATCACCAATGGACAAAAATTAATCAATCATGCTTATGTAATGAAGCCTCCATAAAAACCCCAAAGAATGAGGTTCAGTGAACTTCTGGTTGGTAAACACGTGGAGATGCTGGGAGGGTGGTGCATCCAGAGAGGGCGTGGAAGCTCCGCACCCTTCCCCAAACCTTGCCCTGTGCACCTCTTCCATCTGGCTGTTCCTGAGTTATATCCTGTCACAGTAAAGCAGTAATCTAGTAAGCAAACTCATTTAAGTCCTGTGAGCCAGTCTTGCAGATTATTTGAACCGAGGAGGACATCATGGGAACCAACCAGCTGGTGAGTCAGAATGACTTGGTGCTGTGTGGGAAACCACCCCCTCCGCACATTGGAAAGTGATCCTCTGAACCATTGCAACAGGTGAGGGTTATTTGGGAGTGGTGCAAATGTTCTAAAGTTGATGTAGTGATGGGTGCACAAGTCTGAGAGTACACTAAGACCACCCAACTGTGTACTGTAAGTAGTAAATTGTATATGTGACCTATCTCAATAAAAATGTTTTGAGCCCAACCCGGCCGGTGTGGCTCAGTGACTGAGCATTAACCTATGAACCAGGAGGTCACGTTCAATTCCCGGTCAGGGCACATGCCCAGGTTGTGAGCTTGATCCCCAGTAAGGGGCGTGCAGGAGGCAGCCAATCAATTATTCTCTTTCATCATTGATGCTTCTATTCCTCTCTCCTCCATTCCTCTCTTTGAAATCAATAAAAATAGATGTTTTTAAATGTTTTGAAAGAAATATTAGAAAAATAGATAGATAGATAGATAGATAGATAGATAGCCAGCCAGCAAGGACAGACAACCAACTGTCCATTTCCTTCCCTCTCCCACTTGCCACGCATTCAGCAGCCACGTATTTGCTGGCCCTCATGCCCAAAACAAAACAAAAAAAAGGATGGAGGGCAGTAGGAGTTTCTTAAATGCTGATCTGTCTAGGAAGAACCACAGTGATCAGTGTAGATGCTGGTTCCTGTGAACACACGCCCTCCTCTCTTCATCCTGACAGTTGGAGGCCCTGGATTTAAGCTCCCTCCCCATCCATTCACTTTCAAGCCAGGCCAGCTGGTCAAAAGCCCAACCCACTTTCACAGTACTTAGTCTTCCTACTGACTCATCCTCAGATAAAACCTGACAACCGGACAATCGAGGGAAGCCTGAAATAAGAAACGCCCAAGAAAAACAAAAGAACAAAACAAAATCACTCCAGAGAAAAATGAGATCATTCAAAAAGTAAAAAGTTAGGTGAGAAAAATCCCACACCTCCAGGAGGACAGGAAGGTCCCGAGGAACCAGAGAGAAGTGACAGGCTCAACAATAGGACCGATCTTCCCCAGCTGCCGGGAAGCTCAGGCCGCGCTGGGTGAAGCCTCACTTCATCTGGCTCACGGCCCAGTCTCACCTACATGGCCCTCAGCCTGCATGACGATGAGGCGCCGGTGACGGAGGATAAGGGCAACGCCCACATTACAGGGGTAAATGTTGAACCTTTCTGGCCAAGCTTGTTTGCAAAGGCTCTGGCCGATGTCAACATCGGGCGATGCATGTGCAGTGCAGGGGCCGAGGACCTGCCCCGGTGCTGGCGCTGCACCAGCAGCAGGTCCTGTCCCCGCCGCCACTGCTGCCAGCTGAGGAGAACGTGGAAGCAAAGACAGAATCTCAGGAGTCTGACATGACACGGGCTTTGGCCTTTGTGACTGACCTCTTTTGTAACACGTTCAATAAAAAGCTCAACTCTGAAAAAAATAATGTGAGGACTGTGAGGCTATGTAAAGAAATGTATGTTTTTAAAAATCCCACAGGAGCATTTTCCGGTGCTCATGAAGAGGGCAATGGATGCTGGTACACTGAACAATATGTACGTGATTCAATTAAAGTAGGCGTGACCTTGTACATGTCCATAGAGGAGTCATGGAAGACTCAGTTGTTACTACAGAGCATTATGCAAATATTATCAACCTTGACAAAGCAAGAACGGAGGTGGAGTTGACAGGAGTTAAGAGACTTCAGGTAGAAAGAAATAATAACGGTAAAGATAAAATGGTTCATGTGCTCATTTTACAAAATATAGAATCAAGAGGTGGAAGCTGATGGAACAAGAACAAGAAGTTTATCTTGTTTGTAGGTGCAGAAGTGAGTGGTAAAAGAAATGAGAAACGTGATATAACTTGAAAAGGATAAGAAAAAGGATATGTCGTGAATCAAAAGCTTTATTACGGTGGTACAGCAAGAGATGAAATCTAAATATGATGAGTTCCAATATAGTGGTGCAATCATATTATTTAGGAAATAAGGAGTCAGCCATCAGAAACAGTAGCTATGGGTCCTGTTGGAGAGGAGAGGAGAGGGCATTCACTGATGCTTCCATCAGCTTCCTGAACTATTTGACTTTATTTTTATCAAAGTAACTGCATATAGTTAAAGTTATTTTGAATGCTTTTGTGAATCTTGCAAGGTTTAAAGCAAAAGTCTATTTTTAAAGATGTACTAATGTATCTGGCTAACAACTTCTACCACCTCTCTGTAAGCCTAGGCACTTCGCCCCTGACTTTCCTAACAGCCCTGCAGTGGATTGAACCATATTAAAGGGTATCATTAAATTCCCCCACCTTCCACTCAAAGTAGTGCATAAATGTGAATGGTGTGTGATTATTTTTAAGGAGGAAAGAGAAGAGAATAATTAGGTATAATAATTTCAAAAATATATAATTGAAAAGCCAAAAGTTAGAAGACTGACTTCTACACTTCTACCTCACTTCTAGTTTCATGATAAATAAATAAAAACTCAACTGTTCTATAATAAGCACTACTAGTATATAAACCCTAAAACTCTACTATAATACATTAGCCTTTAGAAGCCAAAAAAAAACCCCTAACTTTTGCCAGTTAATCTCAAAACTGGGGGGAATTTATAAGAAATATGGTTCAGGCATATTAGAGATCCCTAATTTTAGTGTCCTCATTAACCAAATAAGCTATTAAGCCCAATACCCACTAACCTAGATCATTTATCCAGTTTACAGTTATTCCAATATAATTAATACACTCTGAATTCCCAACAGATAATCTATTCTACATATTGACATCAAAACAATATGGTTTTCAGGAAGTTAGGCAGCAGAAGCAAAGAAAGAGTAAGGGATGAATGATGGAGCCAATTTCCCAAGTTTCAAAAGAATTTGTCACCATCTTTCAAAAAGAAAAGAACCATTGATTGGGTTCCCAAATTATATTATGTGTTGATCAATTCAAGAACAGCCTAATACTGCTGAGAAAACCACAGAATAACAGGATTCTGAATAATCTTTCATTGAAAGGCAAAAGTTAAAATCATATTCCTTAAGAGGACTAGCAATAGTAGACATATTAATAGTGCTAGGCGCTGTTCCTAATATATCAGGACCCACATTAAAACCACTGCTAAAGTCTAGAAATGGTCATAACAAATCTTTCAACCTTAAAACATAAAAGTCAGTTGATAATTTCTTTGTCTAACACCTAATAAAATTCATTCTTCCAAAATTGTGGAAAAGCTAAGCACAGTCCTCCCTTATTATAAAGTTTCCTGTTACAAAGTTGCATGGTTTACACATATGTTATATTTTATTATTGAAAAAAAAAAGTCCTCCTTATAACACCCTCTTTGTTGTAATACTCAACATAGTTTGCCTCCAGGCTAGATATATAATGAAAGCAAAATGAATTCAGACAGGTTGTTGAGGAAAAAAGCTAGTTTCTTTCTAGTAGTCTTTCTAAAGTATTTTTTCTTTCCTTGCAGCTTTTCATCATCTCAACATTTTGTTCCCCCCGAACATTTTCCTTTTCTTTTCACATATTTCCTTTGGTAAATGGAAGATGATAGATTGTTAAAACCAGTTTGTACTACCTTGGAAACAAGCACTTCTAACATACAACTCCCAGCCTTCCAAAACCTTGTACAAATCTCATCTTTAGAACAATGAACTGTATACGACTTAATCAACCAGCTTCAAAAAGCCATATGAAATCTTAATTTTCCACTCACACGTGTTATGTTCACAGTTCCCTAGAATCATAAATGTAACTTTCCAAATTAGATTTAGGAATACTGCTCATTTATTGTTTCCATATTAAATAGCACTGTCTTATTTTAGGAAAGATCTAGAAACGCTGCTTTGAAAGGTTCTTATTCACAAATTTCAATGCAAGGAAATTCAGATTTAAAGCCCTGCTTATTTTTAACTTAGGCAGAAATGCAGTTCAAATATTAATATAATATGGGGAGACTTATTCTGATATGTCAAGCTTAATCATTTCTGATCTTCTAAATTAGCCAGAAGTGACTTAAATTATGTACTCTATGAAATACTGAAGATGCAAATTAGGACTATAGTCTCAATAATGTTGAGTGTCTCAAATGTTATAATAGAGAAAAGAACTGGAAATATTTTTAGCAGTATAATTTTAAAAGTCCTCCTAAATTTGTATGACACTTTTGTTATTGTACTGTCCACATAAAAAATTATATAAGGATGTTCATAACTGCTTTATTCATATTAGTCAAAAACTGGAAGCCAGCTAAATGTCCATCAAAAAAGTCAGTCTACTTTAAATTTATATATATAACCTCTATATGGAGTATTACTAATGTACTTTTAAAATACCTTTAACATGGTGTAGTCAACACAAACACTTGTTTTCAGATTAAGCGTTAGCATATATCTCTCCCTTGTTTTAGAATTTAAATCTGCAAGCAAGAGTTTCCCTGTAGAATGGAAGAGGGTTATTGACTGGGGGGGTGAGGGGGGGAGGGAAGATAGTTCATTTCCCATGGCAATGTGCTTTGTACATGAATTCTGAAACTGTTGCAAACCCTTATATAGCAGTGTCATCTGAATAAAGTCGTTTTATGGTAATCATTTTCCTTCTCGATTGAGTAAAATATTTAATAGCTCAGTTATTCCTCTGTTATGAGGAGACCCTGATATATAGAGATCAAAAATGGCTGTCATCTCCCATCAGGACTGCCATATGTAACTGTCCTCTCACCAGCGGCAGCCCTGACCACAGACATTCCCATAACACTTTTCCAGTCTTGGCATTCAGCCACCATGAAAGAAATTATTTTATTTTTTTCAAAAACACCCAGAAACTTCAAACATTCTTTTTAGCCTTTCCCCACTCTTAGCCATCGTAGGCACTGAAGTATTTAACCACAACATTTCTATAGCGTACGTATAGAAGGAATCAGAACTCGCCTTTCAGGAAAAGTAACAATTTTAAGTGATCATGTAAAAAAACAATCTGCAGACAACAGGAACCCTCTTTATAACCTGCCCTCGGGAGCTACAGGTTCTATACAGCATAACATACAGGAAGACGCTCTTGGAAAGTAACATTGTTTTATGGGTCTTGGACCAGAGAGTTTATAAATGACTTTATACAAGAAAAACCAGCACAGGATGAGAATCAATCCTGTTATCCCCTGGATCTTCCAACTTGTGTCACTGTGGATCCATAAATGATCTTAAAGCAAACGAGGGAAGGGCTCCAGTATTATAACACACCTACTCGCTAACACTTAGGCAAAGACAGGAGCCAGCACACCACTGGGTCTCGGCTCTAACGTTCTCTGGCATTTCAACTGCACCTATTCGGAAATAGGGCCACATGGTTCACTGGTGAGACGAGGGTTATCAAACATTACCTGTTGATTCCCTAGACCAGTGGTTCTCAACCTTCCTAATGCCGCGACCCTTTAATACAGTTCCTCATGTTGTGGTGACCCCCAACCATAAAATTATTTTCGTTGCTACTTCATAACTGTAATTTTGCTACTGTTATGAATCGTCATGTAAATATCTGATATGCAGGATGTATTTTCATTGTTACAAATTGAACATAATTAAAGCATAGTGATTAATCACAAAAACAATATGTAATTATATATGTGTTTTCCGATGGTCTTAGGCGACCCCTGTGAAAGGGTCGTTCGACCCCCAAAGGGGTCGCGACCCACAGGTTGAGAACCGCTGCCCTAGAAGGAACACAGCGTCATCTTTCATTAGCACTAACACCCCCATTCAGAAGAGCGAGGCTGTGTCTGGCTGCTCACTCACGTCTGCTAGCTCACCCAGCTGAGCAGTTCCCTCTGTGAATGGCAGGCACCCCGGTGGCTCAGGGAAGCAGAGCCTGTCAGCAAGTGCACGTGGCCACTATGCATCTCCTTGGCAGACCAGAAAAAGGCTTCCGCTTAATCAATTGGAAGTTATTGGAAGGCTGAGGATATCATTATCTGGGGTGGCCTCCTCAAGATGAGGCAAAGGCACCGGGCAGCGGTGGCTCAGTGGTTGAGTGTCAACCTGTGAACAAGGAGGTCAAGTTCGATTCCCAGTCAGGATACATGTCCCGGTTGCGGGCTCGATTCTCAGTGTGGGGTGTGCAAGAGGCAGCCAATCAATGATTATCTCTCATCATTGATGTTTCTATCTCTCTCTCCCTCTCCCTTTCTCTCTAAAATCAATAAAAATTAAAAAAAAAAAAAAAGACGAGGCAAAGGCGGCTTATGATTCTTTAGTTCACTATTTTCTATGGCGGGCTTTTTATTCCAAAGAATCCATGAATTTTTATTTATGTGACAATATAATCCCATATAAGCTTATAGAAGTCATTTTATAATTTAAAAAATATTCTACCATACTCCTATATATTATTAAAATCTGTTCACCTCCTTTTACTGACAGTTATATTCCAAACATACTGAACCTTTTATATACAATATTTTCTTTCCACCTCGGTCACAAACATGGGACTACTGTGCTGTCGGTCCTTTATAATCTATACCATGCCCATACTATGTCTATACCCTTACATTAAACTTGCCTTGATAAACATTCTACTTTTCTTAAGTTCCATTTGACTGGAAAAAATCAAAATAAAATAAGAGAACTGGAAGAATTCAAGTTCTGGGCACTCAGAAAACTCTCAGTAAATGTGCATTGGATGGATGGATGGATGGATGGATGGATGGAAAGACAGAAAGACAGAGAGACAGAGGGCGGGGATGATGCAAGGGAGGACTAACACCAGACTTGCCTCAGTCCCTGAAAATTCCCATACATCTCCAACAAATCAACAATTTCATCTCAGTGTCCCTGTCGCACACTTGAAAGATTCCTATACATTATAAGGTTCATCAACCTGTCACAGTCCTACAGGGCAAACTTTATATGACTGAGGATATAACTAACTATAGAGTCTCAAAGTCAGATCATGAGCAAAGGGAATTCTAGCTCAGATATCTTGACGGTAGCAAGATACATCACATAGCCTACATGAAATGTCTTATTTTACCAAGCTAAGTATATGGACTTGTTGACCTTAAAACAACAACATTCTTTCTTCACTCCACCACTGGCTTTCTGTCAGTCAATCTCAATATCCTCCTTTTCCAAATACTGTTTTAAAAGGGCAAACTTATCTTAATAATCTTAAGGTCCAGTATCATGTCCACAGCCATTGGAAGTTGTGACACAATGAACAAAATCAAAGAAAGATCAGGCAGAAATAGCATTTGTTCCTTTTTGCAAAAACAAGTAGAGGTCAAATTACTAAACCAAATAAATTCCATCAATTATACTAGGAAGTTTTTAAATCAATTCAAATCCACCTTTTCAAAATTGATTTAGTAAATTTCCAAACTGTAATTTGATTGTCCAGGCTTATGCCACCCATTAAATTTTACAAGCATTAATCTGTTGACAGTATAAGAAGCAAAGATAAACTAACATTTGTATTTTTTTAAAAAGTCACATGTACCTTTTTAAAAGTAGTTTAAGTTTAAATCAAAGAAACTACAAACATTTTTTAACTTCCTGACATCACCCTCACCCCTTCTGTAATAAAAAATAAATAAACACACAATACAGCCATTAATATTGCACAATTCAGTTATTTCCCTCTAAAAAGTATAACATGGAAAATGTTGTAATTTAAATTCTGGAATGGTAGGCAGTAGTCTGAATAATGGAAGATTTTAGGCAAATATTCTTCAACTAGTTCATAAAACTAGATTTCTTATTTCTTTATCACTTTTTTTCATTTTTATTTACTGGCTGATTTTAGAGACAGGAAGGGAGAGGGAGAGTGAAAAGGGAGGGGAGGTTGTTGTTTCGCTTCTTTATGCATTCAGTGGTTAATTCTTGTATGTGCCCCCGGGGATCAAACCTGCAACCTTGGCACATCAGGACAACGCTCTCACCAACTGAGCTACCCAGCCACGGCTCTTTATCACTTCTTTCCCATTAATAAACATTGCACATGGCACAGGTAACACCAAACCTTACTGCATCAAATGAATGTACCTTTGAATTATTGTGAATGTATAAAAGGTGCCTTCGAGAGCAAACAAAAAATGTTTAAAACAAAAACAGTAATTACTCTTTTGCTAATTTCAAATCCTATATTACCCTCCCACACATAATCTCTCTGGTTGTTGTAGGGGGGGTACTTTTCCTATAAACCAAAGCACCAACCAAAAAAGTGAAATTGACACAGAAAACATCTGACCCAGAAGCTATGCAACAGGTTTTCCATAATCTCTGAAGAAGCAAAGCTCAGCACTAACTGTGGCCAAACCAATGCAGCCCCTTTCTAAGAGGAAAGCTCTTTTCTGAATTAGGAAGAAGGTGGATGTACCACATTCACAGCCCCGGTGGGGAAGCAGTTTTTAGTGTGATGAACAGCACTAGCTTCCGGAAGCAAGTCTGGTTGGAATCCCTCTGCTACCATTTACTACGAATACCTTGGGTACGCCTCTCAACCTGCAATGCACTGAGAACACGGCTGGTACAGAATCAGCCCTTGGTTGATGCCAGGCGGCAGCAAACCTCTGGATCTCTGCAGCTTGGCAGCGCCTGGGAACCAGCTGTCAGAAATTCACTCTCAGGTGCAATTCCAGACTTAAAGAATCAGAACCTGCATTTTTTTCCCAGATCCCATTCTGGTTCAAATGCAAGTTCAAGTATGAAAGGCACAGCTAGAATGCACTCTTACATTACTTTACCTATTATAGTTAATTTTTTAAAAAGCCACTCTGTTCCTTTTTTGCAACTTGGATAGGTGAGTTTATTTTTAGTAAAAGGTAAAGTATTAGTTGGGATCAAAATTTATTTGTTACCATACTTTAGTGAAAAGCAGCAGTACCAACTACGGCCCAACGTTGTACAGGACTGCCATCTAGTGGTGATTCACTCTGCTGCACATACCAAAAAACTGCATGGCCTTGTCTAAAACTACATTTGTTTAAAATAGGGCCAGATTCTTTTTGCTTAATTCATTTCTTGAGGACTACTAACATAGCACCCACTTAATAATAACGTAATAAGGCATCATAAATGTCAAGGAAGGTAAAAAAGGAGGATTCCTAGTTTCCTTTTTTAAACTCAAATCAAGTGTAGGGAAGTTTTCAAATTAAAAGATTGATCTGCTCACAGGCTTAGAAAATGGGATTTCTTTTGGCATATGCATATCTTGGAGTGACTTTTATTTCCTTCTTCCTAAATTCTGTACTTGCTACCAATTATACAGTATTTGGGGGTGAGGAACTTTCAAATTGAGAATATATATATATATATTATAACCTCTGACTCAATAACTCCACTCCTACATTCTATCCCAAGGAAATAATCATAAATGTATACAAAGATTATGTTCAAAGTCAAAGATGTTCATTCCAGAAAACAAAATTAATTTTAATAGCTTCATAATAACCCACTGAATCCATGCATCAAAACTTAGCCATTCTCCTCTATTTCTCATTTTGATCACTTCTAATGTTTATGTTACAAATAAATGCACAAATGCATATACAAATGGAAGGAAGGGAGGACAGAAGGAGAGAAGAAATAAATTAATGTATGGCAACTTGATATAACTTTTCCATATTTTGGGTCATTTCCTAACATACATTCCCATAAGTCACATTTCAGATCCAAGAACATTTTCATGGCTCTTAATAGCCAACCTGCCTTATAAGTGTCATATCGTTTCACATGGCCACGAGCAACGTAAGATATTGAGACTATCATCACCTTGCTAACACTGGGCTTTATGCCATGGCTAACTTTTTAAAGTTTTATTGAGATATAGTTTATATACCATCCTATTAAAGTACATAATGCAATAGTTTTCAGTGTATTGATAGACTATGCAACCATCACCATAATATAATTTTGGAACATATTCATCATAAAAAAACACACACAAACATTAGCAGATTCTCTCCATTCCCTTAATACCCCTCCCATATGAAGAATTATTACTAACTTACCACCCCACTATTTAGTCCTGTTTTCTTGTAGATACCGCAATAAGTGTTGCAAACACATGAAATGGAAAAATTCCTTCTGCTACTCAGCTATTTCTGTTTCAAACTGAAATATTCTACTCAACAGGAAAATAAAACATGCCAGAATATCTCCTTGTTTTTTCACAAGGTACTTTTGAAATGTAAGGCATAATTTAAGAGATGGTATCATATAAATACAAAGTTATCTGTTCTTTTCAAAATAGTAGCAACTCTACTACTTTGGAAGTCCATTATTAAATCCAGCAAAAATGTCACAGAAAATCCGAAAATTTATTTTTTATTTAATCAATTTAAAACTTTATTTTATTAACTTGATCTGATAATAAAATTAAAGATAACATTTAACAAAGAATTGCCTTGATGCTACCAAACTCACACACACACACACACACACACACACACACACACACACACACCTTACTTTCATTTATCCAAAGCACTTTTTTCTCATCTCATTTTTTGGACTCCAGATATATAAAATTTAGCAATTTGCATTTTGGGGCTTTAGTAGGTAAAAAACAACTGAAAATGTTAATTAAAAAAGAGGACCTAGGTCTCCCATCATGTCAAACATTTATCATAAGAACAGAGAAAAATCAGTTCTAACAGCTAAGGCGGGGGTGGGGGCACTTCACTGACGGAAGTTAGCCTCTCATCAGATTTTAGTGTGGAACCTGTGAACCAGGAGGTTACAGGTGGATTGCTGGTTGGGGCACATGCCCGGGTTGCGGGCTCCATCCCCAGTGTGGGGCGTGCAGAAGTCAGCTGATGAATGATTCTCTCTCATCACTAATGTTTCTCTCTCTCTTTCTCTCTCCCTCTCCCTTCCTCTCTAAAAACAATAAAAATATATTTTTTTAAAAAGAAAAAATAAATGTCTCTGTAAACCATATAAAAGTGCTGGTATGAAAATCCAACACGTTCACGTTTAAAGTTTTCCTTTCTGATTATTTTGCCTGGGTATTTGAATAGAAAGCTTTTGGTAAAATACGTTTAACTCTCTTTGGGATTCCTACCACATAATCGTCCATTTTTACCGCCAAGTATGTCTTTACTTAACATCACAGATAGGTTCTTTAATTTTGAGTGAAATGACGTACAATAGAACCAATTTTACCAGAGGCTAAGTGATATAAACAAGAGTTCTCTTTCTAGGCCTCTCATCAACGTGACAATGAAACCACAGTGCACGAAATGCTGTTATTTGAGGACCTGCTGCATTCTAACCTGGGACTTGCAACAACACATTCACAAATAAATGCAAATTACCTCTTACACCACCGAATGATCCGTAAGTCATATTGCAGGCTGTTCTCTGAAGATTATGTTCATACATCAGTTTGATCTGATACTGGTTCCCATGTTCCACATTACCCAAGGTTCCTAAGGAGAAAAACATTAAAAAATATTAACCATTGCTTTGTATTTGTTTACATTAAAAAAATATTACATAAAAAAGTCATCCTCTACACCGACTCCAAGTAATTCAATGTCGGTAAAATCTAAAACAACAAAGCACTGAAACACTGTGTATTGTGAACAATCATGCGGATGACACAGAACCCCAGCTCAGTTCTAACAGGTTAGTCTCAGCAAGACTACACCGTAGTGACATTTTATCATCCATTTTCACTACGACTGAGTAAAGTGTAATTATTCAAATAACAACAAAATCCTCCCATTTCGGGTCTGCAATAAATAAGGTTAACTTCCTTGCACTTAGAAACAATAACAAAATTCCCCACACGTTCAAGCAATTCAATTTTCTGTCCCAACTCTCAAAATAGTCCTCAAGCCCTAATGCATCATATTCTAACTGAATGGAGAGATCTTCTAAAGCTTCCCTCAGCAAGTAAAGAGGACCTGGTGTTTTATTTGAAGTCTGCCAAGAAGAATTTCCTTGGAAATAGGGAGCGCGCAGGAGGCAGCCCATCGCTTTTTTCTCTCTCACATTGATGTTTTTCTTTCCCTCTCACCTCCTCTCTCTCTAAAAATCAATTTTTTTCATCTTAAAAAAAAATGTAGTAGTGAAACTAGAGAACATTAGGCAATGCATCCTTAGATACCACCTTAAAATAAAGATAGTACCTGAAAATCTAAAATTTCTGGCCATTTTTTTCTAGAGAAGCATCAATGACATAAGATTAAAATCATGTACATAGGTTTTGCCCTTGGATCCACAGACTGGATATAATAACTGTATACCTATAATCATAATCCCCACATAGCCAAAGTTACTGTAAAGTTTCATTAATTAGCAAGTAAATGGTTACTAAAACATGTATGCTGTTGGCCTTATTTAAACAAGATCTTACTTATTTAAACAAAAAAATCTATTGAAAATCAACGGTTACCTTGACAACCATTTTTGGTGCACTTTTATATAACCACTGGAAAATCTAATGTTGTTAAATGAAATAAAAGCCTTCCCGCAGTAAGTTAAAAGGTTCGTTGTGTTAAATAACCAAATTAGATGACATAAGCCTGTCAAGAGTAAGGAACCCCATGTTTCTGCCTCTCATGGCTAACATTAAAATTCCACAAATAGGTCAAATGATTATTAGTAAATGCTTGTTGAGAAGTACACAATTTGGGGGAAAGGCTATCTAAAAGAACAGAATCAGGATGGCTTAAGCTCACACGTGTGTAGCCACTTACTCAGAACTGAAGCCCATCAGAAAGGATTGGAGATGCCCGGGCTGCTGTTCCTCACGGGGAGTCTGATAAGATGGGCTGACTCCGGGGCAGCAGGAGCCTGCTGGTTCTCTATATTAAGCATGCGTTTGACGACAAAGCACCACCAAAAAGCCTCTGACTATTAAGGGGTGTTTGGTGTGTCTAGGGAAGCTCTAGTTTGCCTCAAATCCATTTTAGCTGCACCCAGCGTGTAAAAGAAGACAAAATATATTTGGGAGGGGGCAGCTGGGGGTAAGGATGTCAAGTTCGGCAACACTTCCACCTGCTGACACCAGTGGTTGTACTTAAACTAGAAAATGTTTACGCTTCCCGTTACAGTAAAAGCTGGGGGAAAAGTTCAGACAGGAACCTCAGGAAACATTTTCAAGAGAACAAAAACATGAACTTTCCTGCCTCACAATTTAAGCCAAGCCAGGAAAAATAGACAAATTGTCAGCCTACGAATATTGTAAGAGGCTGCAGAAATGAGAGACCGAGAAGGGAAGTGAGGTGTAGGGGCATTAGCAGTGTAGTCTGGACAACTCCCCATCCCCAGAGAACACAGAGCTTGTAAAAGAATACAGCCAATAAAAGAGCGAGAAGAATCACCATTCCGGTGACCCATAACTCCCATTTCCAACACTGACTTGAAGGAGGATACCATATCCCATGAACAAGCTGTGAGCAAACATGCCAGTTTCTTTCAGTGGCGTTTTTTATAAACATAACACATTTACCCGAGTCTATGCTGTACCCCAGAGTGGAATTCAGAAAGCTTCTGTCTTTCTTTTCTTTTTTAATCTATTTTTTATTGATTTCAGAAAGAGGAAGGGAGAGGAAGTCAGAGATAGAAACACCAATGATGAGAGAGAATCATTGATCAGCTGCCTCCCACACACCCCCTACTGGGGATTGAGCCTGCAACCTGGGCATGTGCCCTGACCAGGAATTGAATTGTGACCTCCTGGTTCATAGGTCGATGATCAACCCCTGAGCCAGGCCTGCAGAGCAAGGATTCTGTCTTTCTGGGCCACCATTCAAACAGGACCAGGGAAAGCCAAGAGCCTAACCTAATTTCTACTTTCGAGCATGCTTCCCTCTCCTGCCCTCTTAGAGACCCCCTGGAGCCCCCAGAAGGGACCAATTCTCTAAGAAGTATTCATGGGTGACCGTGGGCAAGACTCCCTCTCCCGTGACCTGTGTAACCCAGTTAATAAAACAGCACTCACAATTAACAGGCTTAGGATGGAAAACAAAGAACAACGAGATTCATACAATAAAGTCGCCTGTATCACACCTTCTCATTTACTCTGCAACCTAAATATATTCCCTCCACCAGGAGGAGCAATATCTTCTACTGTGAAACCAATGAGAATATTTAACAATGACCATAAGAGGTACTGAACAGGACCTCTGAGGCAGAGAGTAGAAAAGGAAGTGATAGAGGTCACAAAGAAGGAAAAGAAGGAAGGAAGGAAGGAAATAACACAAAGAGAGTAAGAGTGAGCCAACACCAACTGCCTCAGCACTACCGGGAAATCAGTGCACTCATTCCTTCAGCAAATATGCCTGCCACCTACTAGAGCAGTGATGGCGAACCTTTGGAGCTCGGCGTGTCAGCATTTTGAAAAACCCTAACTTAACTCTGGTGCCGTGTCACATATAGAAATTTTTTGATCTTTGCAACCATAGTAAAACAAAGACTTATATTTTTGATATTTATTTTATATATTTAAATGCCATTTAACAAAGAAAAATCAACCAAAAAAATGAGTTCACGTGTCACCTCTGACACGCGTGTCATAGGTTCGCCATCACTGGCCTAGGACTATCCAGCCCAGGGACAGGAAAAACAAATTGGTATTCAAACTGAAAGCCAAATACAAAGAAAGCCCAGATCAAGAGAATGTATGGGAGAAATCCAAATCCTAAAACCTAACATTGGCCCCACCTGGTTTGGCTCAGTGGTTAGAGAGTGTTGGCCCTCGGACTAAAGGGTTAAAACCTCGGTTGCAGGCTCAATCCCTGGCACCAGTCAGGACACGTGAGGGAGGCAACCAATCCATGTGTCTCTCTTACATTAATGTCTCTCTCTCTCTCTCTTTCCCTCTCCCTTCCATTCTCTCTAAAAATCAATGGGAAAAATATCCTCAGGTGAGGATTAACATAAATAAACAAACAAAAGCTAATGTTTACAGCAAACTCCAAAGGTGAGTATCATTTGAATAAGGAATAGGCCCACAGACCCTTATCTTTATTGTCCCCATAAAAAACTCCCCAATATTGATATCCATCTAAATAACACTCTCAACTTACACTAAAATTTATCTAATAACAGAAACACAAGTTTTTAAGTTACCTTTTATATTTAACAAGGTCCAAAATGCTGAAACTATGCCACTTTTAACTAACATACTTGTACCCACAGAACAGTCGAGATAGAAACCTGCTTAAGCCTCAAATAAGTGCCTTGAGGTCTGGTTGAGTGAAAACACCCAAAGGCCAAGAAATTGGAACTGTAGAGAAAAAACACTTGAGGTTCACCAAAGAAAATGTACTTTAAACCACAGTGACTCAGCAGCTAATGAATTTTAACTGCTATTGAATATTTCTTAAAACTCAAGTGTCCTAAGAAACCAGAATTGACCTGTATTAGTCATAGGCAATCCTGGCCACTATTCCTAAGTAGAAGGAGGTTACACGGAACCTCCACTGGATATGGAAACACCCATGGAAATAGCCGACCTAGGAAATGTAACAGCCCAAGCAGCTGAAACAATAAATGATCGAGGGGAAAATGCTCATTAAGGAAACCTCAACCCGAATGTGTGTTGTCCTCCACCAAGTCACATTAGAGAATATCTATTCTTTCATAATATCAAAAAGCCCAGTTTTTAATACAAATTCTCCATTAGAAAAAAAAATGTTTCTTACCTGAGACAGAGTAGACGCAAAGTTTTCTAGAATGCAACACAGCCAAATGAAGCATTTCAGTGCCTCTGAAAATGGGGAAAGTTTTAAAAGTGTAATTATTAGTTTCAGATGGAACCAAAAAATTGTAGAATAATTTTTATAATTTTAGATTATAACCACAGTCTACCATGAGTAAAGTAAGCAGTTCATAGACGACATTCTAAGCCGGAAAATAAAGGTAACAGCAAGCAGCCAACTTCACAATCCCGGGGCTTGGGGAGAGGGGCTGGGCCGCGAGGGGCTGCCTCCAGACGGAAGCTTGGGCGCCTCCTGGGAGAGTCCTGTGGAGGCTCCTTCTGAGCTGCCCCACGACAAGGAGGCCCAGGTCAGGGCCTGGCTCCCCCGCCAACAAACCTGTGACCTTGGCCAAGTCACTTACTCTCTCCCAGCCTGTTTCCCCTTCTGGAAGATAAGAGGTTTCGATTGGATGAAATAAAATCACGTGAAAGCACCTTGTAAAGTATGAAGCACCACAGAATGCTGATCGTGACGAAACAATAGTAATGATTTTACATGGCATCCATCACGTCCAGCTCTGAAACATCACGGAAGGTACTGGACGTATTTCAGCTCGACCATTGTCACCACTCACCACCCAGCCCCTGTCAAGTGGTTTCGAGAGACAAGGAAGGCAGAATCTAGAAATCCGCAATTCAAAGTCTTCAAGGGTCAGCCAGTGGGTATAAATGAGGGAGACTGAGGCCAGACTAAGGGAGGCCACTCTCCACTTTTTTTTTTTCCCAAGAAAAAACAGAATATAGGGCTTTTACTAGTATGAATATAGGGCTTTTACTAGTATGTGAAATCTCCAGCTTCATATATATATATATATATATATGGGTTTATTTGAGCCAACTGACATCATATGCAGGGAAGCAAGCTCTCCTCCTGGATCTCAGATGTTGGCAGGCCTTTTCCATCTCAGACACATCTGCAAGCAGGCCTCCAGTGTCTGACCTGCGCTCTACAGACTGTCCTGAAGTGCAGGGACGATCACGGGAATCTGAAGACTGGGGTAGAGTCCTGACTCTCACCTTGATACTTGTGTGATCATGGACTCTTTCAGAGAATTGGTCTCTCATTTGGAAAAGGAGAAGTATGTCCGATAAGACTTGCAAAACATTGTTACAATGAATATATAAATACCCACTGCTTGCTCTACTACCAGGAAATGCAAATATAAACAACAACCACATAATCAATATTGCCTTCAGAAGTGTTTTATATGTGCCCTGAACCCCACCCGACCCCCCCCCCAAAGCAATCTCCCATCATGCACAGGAAACAATGTCATGAACAGATAGATAGTAGAGTGTGGAGTCAGACCTGGATCTGAATCCCAGCTGGAGGACATAAAGCTCTGGGCTCCAGCTAGGTTCCTTATCCTGAGATCACATCTTATAAACAAAGAGTAACGAATTTTAACTGCTATTGAATATTTCTTAAAACTCAAGTGTCCTAAGTACCCAGAATTGGCCTGTATTAGCCATAGGCAATCCTGCACACTATTCCTAAGTAGAAGGAGGTTATAAGGAACCTCCACTGGAAATGGAAACACCCATGGAAATAGCCGACCTAGGAAATGTAACAGCCCAAGCACCTGAAACAATAAATGATCGAGGGGAAAATGCTTATTAGCACAGTATCCACTCACTAATGCTAGTGATCACACAGATGAAGGCCACACTGAGAACTACTGGACAGCATGACTGTCACAGCATTTCACTTTCTGAAAAAACAAAAAGGAAAACATGCTTTTAGCTCCTACTCTATAAACCCATCGTGTATATGTGCCAGTACACAGTGGGCACCCAATCACCATGGGCTTGTAGATGGAGTAGATCTGTCCCAGCCAGGTCAGTCACAGAGCTCCCAGAGCCACCCGTCACGGTGCACAGAGCCCCGGCCTATGGCACCCATGAAGCAGCTGCCCGTCAGAATGAGGCACAGCAGGAGGAGGGGGCAACGGTCAAAAGCAGCTGGGGAGGTTTCTCAGCGGGACTCAGGGCCCTGAATAAATGGAAGCTGGGGCCCATAAACTGTGATGAGCAGATGGAGGCAGCCAAAACCCAGAGCTCAGGGCACTCCGGATCAAGAAGGCAGGGGGCGGGGGAGCAAAAAGAAGAGGCAGGGGAAACAAGACCACCTCTGCCTTCAGAACTCCTCACAATGGATACTTCCATAAATGATTAAGAAGCAAGGGCTTAAGGAAGAAAATCTGCTGTTTGCAACAACATGGGTGGATCTTGAGAGCACCAAGCTAAGCAAGATAAGTCAGATGGAAAAGGACAAGAACCTGCTGATTTCAGTCATGTGTGGGATACAAAACAGAAAGCAGCAAATGAACAAAACAGACTCATAGCCACAGACAACAGAAAGAAAAGGGGGGTGTGGAGAATGAAGAGAGTAAAGGGAGTCAAATATATGGTGACAGAGGGAGACTAGACTTTGGGTGGTGGGCACACAATGCAATATACAAATGATATATCATAGAACTATACACTTGAAACCTATAATTATTAACCAATGTCATCCAATAAATTTAATTTTTTAAAAAGAAATACAGGCTTATTTCAAGAAAATTCATGTATGACAATAAGACAAAATCCGCAATATCATCATTAAGTAAAAAGCAGACATATTAAACAAAGTGCAAACTAATAAACAGTTTTCTAAAATAAATTAGGTTTAAAAGCATAACGTACTTTGAAACAACGCTCTTGTAAGGGGAGACTTAACTTTATGGGTTAATGTGGCTTCTTTTAAGAAACTAAGGACTGCCCTGGCTGGTTTGGCTCAGTGGATAGAGCGTCAGCCAGTGGACTGAAGGGTCCTGGGTTCAATTTCAGTCAAGGGCACATGCCTGGGTTGCAGGCTCGATCCCCAGTGGGGGGGCGTGCAGGAGGCAGCCGATTAATGATTCTCATCATTAATGTTTCTATCTCTCTCTCCCTCTCCCTTCCTCTCTGAAATCAATAAAAATACATTTATTTAATTTAAAAAAAAAAGAAACTAAGGACCAACCTCTCTACCCCAAACAAATAATTCATTTTAAAGCTTCAAAGTTATATGCCAAGTAGCATACCTGCTACTTTGTCTAATTATTTAAAGAGACATTTATATAACCTGGACATTTAGTGTTTTAAGTAAGTGAATACGTTCTATTTCTTTATTTGGTTATTTTCAAGAGCTTAACTCTTTTCCCTTAAGTTTCTGATACATCAGGCATCTTAGGTCTGTTACTATAAAAAAAAATAAAGAAAAAGTCCTAAATGATTTGATCTTAAATGTACAGGCTTCCATGTTAAAAAGTGTTCAGTACATGAGGAGCACCTAGGTGACAATATTCAGAAAACATATTCAATTCATGAATAGTCTTTTTTTCTTTGAAGAATTCACAAATGTGACACAGTGAGGGATGGATACACTCCACGTCAAATAAAATCCCAGAATTTGTAGGCCGTACTTACGAAACAAACTTTCCTACTTCCACTTGTAGTATTGGATCTCGTAGCTGAACTTCTAGAAGCAAATCTTCAGCTTGAGCCCCATCTCCTGTTTTTACAGGATGAGGGTTAAAGATTCGTAGGTATCCCATAAAGCTACCCACAATTATTTTATCTGTAGAGAAATTTGAAAAAAAGAATTAGGAAGAAACAAACAGTGACAAAATTTGGAAATAAACTTTCTAATGGTATGACTTTTATGTTGTCAAATAATAGAGGAAGCATAGCTTTAACAAAAAGCTGAGCAGGAGGCAGGACTGATCTTTTTTCTTTTTTTTATTGATTTCAGAGAGGAAGGGAGAGGGAGAGAAAGAGATAGAAACATCAATGATGAGAGAGGATCATTCATCAACTGCCTCCTGCACGCCGCACACTGGGGATTAAGCCCACAACCCAGGCATGTGCCCTGACTGGGAATCAAACCATGACCTCCTCGCTCATAGGTTGATGCTCAACCACGGAGCCATACTGGCCGGACAGGGTTGATCATCTTTGAGGAATAGGCCTTCCCTGGTCCTATCACTGAGAGGGCAGGGCCCAGGTTTTCTTTAGAAACAATTTAGTAGGCGTTCACTACACTTCAGTGCCTCACACTCTTCCTGAGTAATGTAATTTTCTCCTTTCACCTCGTCCCCCAGATTCTACTCTTTTCATTATAAGCAAGAAAAATAAAATGAAGGAAAATGTAAGGGGACAATACTTACATACACCGAATGAAAAAGTCATTCTTTTTATGAGGTCAATGACTAAGAGATTTGAAGATGGCAGCATAGGTAAACGTCTGTTCTCACCGCCTCCCACAACCACATCAAAATTACAACTAAAATACAGAACAACCATCATCCAGAACCACTGGAAAGCTGGCTGAATGGAAGTCCTACAACTAGGGAAGTAAAGAAGAAAGCACAATGAGACTGGTAGGAGGTGAGGAGGCATGGAACGGGCTGGGCTGGCACCCACCTGTGCCACTTTTTTAATCAAGGGGGAGATCGTCTCTGTGGAGGCCACCTGGGAGAGAAAGAGGTCCCAGCCTCACACCAGACCCCCAGCCCAGGATCCCAGAGCTGGGAAGAGAAGTCCCTACAGGCAGGAAGAACTATGGGCTGTAAAAACCAGTGGGGATTGGGGCTTAGTGACACAGAGGCTACTGGAGACCCACCTGTTCTTCTTAAAAGGCAGGCACCACGAACTGAACTTACAAAGTCCCGTTTCATCTGAGCTCCAGCACCAGGACAAGGCTCTGGGGGACACAGACACGTACAAGGAGGAACTGGATTGTCTGGCATCAGGGCTGGAACTCCAGGGTGGCTTTCTCTCAGATAGAGGTGCTCACAGGGATCATTGTTCCTATGCTGGGACTTCCTCCGTCAGGTGGCGGGGCTGACTGGCAGCCATTTCTGCTTGCTTCACCCTGGTGATTCCCTAAGACCCTGCCTCATCCAATTTACAACCCTACCCAAGCTGTGTGCAGCAGCTTTTGTGCATGAATAGCCTGTCCTTGCTCAGGCTAAAATCTCTCAAACAAGCTGAAGCTGGGTCAGGGAGCCCAAACCGATCAATAAAAGGCCCAAGACCTGGCACCAGCACCAGCCTGCCTTGCTTCATAGCTGAGCATCATCTGGGCACTTCCAAACCCAATACAAAGAGGAGCAATCTGCATATGCCTCTGTAGCTCCTACTGGGTAGCCCCAGGCAGTGGCTGACTTTGCACCTCCCTGAAGACCCAAGAGCCAGTGTACAGTGTCCGACAATACCAGATTACAATTCTATACATCCATAAGCAACACACTCAAGGGGTAGACTCAGTGAGCACCAAAGCCCCACTGAAGCAAGTCCTGCTCCATAGCGGTGTCTCCTGCATAGCAGCTCTCCTACTGTAGTTGCAGCTGGTCCTCACAGCCAATTGGCCTGGAGGTCAATTCCTCCCAGTGACACCAACAGCAATCAAATCTCATCTACAACAAGACTGTGCTCACAACCCATAAAGGCGTGAACCTGGAGCTCCCAGCTCAGGTGACTGGGGAGGCTGAGCCACTGGGCTCTATATGACACCTGCTACACAAGGCCACTCTACCAACTCAAGGAAACATAGCAGTCCTACCCAATACTAGTACGTAGAAACAAATACAGGGAAGCAGCCAAAATGCAGAGACAAAGAAACATGTTACAAATGAAAGAAATGGAAGAAAGTAAATTACTGGATATAGAGTTCAAAATCACAGTTATAAGGTTACTCAAGAATCTTCTAGAAACCTCCAAAAAAATGGAAAAGGACCAGTCAGAAATTAAGTATACAATGACTGAAATAAAGAATAATATACAGGGACTCAACAGTACAGTAGAGGTTTCTGAGAATCAAATCAATGATTTCAAATATGAGGAAGCAAAACACACCCAACCAGAAGAGCAAAAAGAAAAAAGAATCCAAAAATATGAAGACAGTGTAAGGAGCCTCTGGGACAACTTCAAACATACCAACATTCACATTACGGGGGTGCCAGAAGAAAAGAGAGAGTGAGATATTAGAAACCTACTTGAAGAAATAATGACAAAAAACTTTCCCTACCTGGTGAAAGAAATAGACTTACAAGTCCAGGAAGCACATAGAGTCCCAAACAAGAGGAACTCAAAGAGGACCACACCAAGACACATCATAATTAAAATGTCAAGGGCTAAAGACAAAGAGGGAATCTTAAAAGCAGCAAGAGAAAAGCAGTTAGTTACCTACAAAAGAATGCCCATACGACTGTCAGATGATTTCTCAACAAAAACTATGCAGGCCAGAAGGGAGTGGCAAAAAATATTCAAAGTGATGAATAGCAAGAACCTACAACCAAGATTACTCTACCCAGCAAAGCTATCATTTAGAATTGAAGGTCAGATAAACAGATTCCCAGACAAGAAAAAGCTAAAGGAGTTCATCACCACCAAACCAGTATTATATGAAATGTTGAAGAGTATTTGTATTCTTTAAGAAGAAGAAGAAAAAGATCAAAAACATTAACAACAAGATGGCAACAAATACACATCTATCAACAACTGAATCTAAAAATTAAAATAAACGAATAAGAAATCTAATGAACATAATAAACTGGTGAATAAAATAGAATCAGAGGCACAGAAATGGAACAGACTGACGATTCTCAGAGTGAAGGGGGTTGGGGAGGCAGGAAGACATTAAACAAAGATCTTATATGCATATATGCATTACCTATGAACATAAACAATCGGGTGGCAAAGGTCTGGGGTGGGGCGGGAACTGGATGGAGGAGGCAAAGGGAGGAAAAAGAGGGACATCAGTAACAATCTCAACAATAAAGATTTTGAAAAAAAGAGGTCAATGACTATTCAGATTATAAAAAAAAAAAGCTCATGACTATAAATCATTAAAACCAAATATAAATCTTAAATAGCAATGATATAGAACTAAAATGTTTTAAAGGCCACTTTAAAAATATGAAGATGCAAAGAGGCGCAACTAATCTACACTAATAAAAGAGAAACATGCAAATTGGTGTTACTCCGCTACGCCCACCAGCCAATCAGAGCAAGTATGCACATTAACCCAACAAAGATGGTGGTTAATTTGCATACGCAGGCACGGAGTGAAGACTGAAGACAGCATAGAAGGAAGCCAAGCACTGCAGAAGGGAGCAAAGCAGCAGAGAAGGGAGGGAGCTGAGGCAGCAGAGATGGGAGCAGAGCCGAGGCAGCGGACACAGGAGGGAGCAAGGCAGTGGAGAAGGGAGCCCTTCTCTGTTTCACTCCGGCCACAGGAAGCCCTATTCTTGCAGGAATCTTCCTGCAATGGGCCTCTAGTATAAGAATAAAATAGAATGTTTTTCTAGTATTATGAAAATGAAAGCAATGATTTAACAATTATTTTCTACCAACACATAGACCTTGCATAATTTCTCCATTCTTGTATGATTGGTTTTCATATTCAATTTAAAAAGAATATAATTTGCTTTCCATGCCAACAGTGCTCTAGCAAACATGATAAATGTTCCTTAAACCTGCTGGACTTTCCTTTTTTTTAAAAGATATTTCATTGATTTTTAGAGAGAGTAAGGGAGAGGAAGAGAGAAAAACTTCAATCAATCGGCTACTTCCTGCATGCTCCTGACCGAGGATGGAGCCTGCAACCGGGTCATGTGCCCTGACCGCAATCAACCAGCAACCTTTCAGTTTGTTGGATGACACTGTACCAACTGAGCCACACTGGCCAGGGCAAACCCGCTGGACTTTCTATAAGAATGTGGCAAGTATCAACCCCACAAAGTAACACAGTACAAGAAGGGCAAGGATTCTCTGTATGGGCAGGGACAGTGGCGTTGTGACAGGAAGCAGACTGGTTGTGGGGGGCAGACTAGGTGGATTTTCTGCAAAAAAGCTAAAACTACAAAGAAGAGCCCTGACCAGTTTGGCTCAGTGGATAGAGCGTCAGCCTGCGGACTCAAGGGTCCCGGGTTCGATTCTGGTCAAGAGCATGTACCTTGGTTGCGGGCACATACCCAGTGGGGAGTGTGCAGGAGGCAGCTGATCGATGTTTCTCTCTCATCGATGTTTCTAGCTCTCTATCCCTCTCCCTTCCTCTCTGTAAAAAATCAATAAAATATATTTTTAAAAATAAATAAATAAAACTACAAAGAAGATTGTGCCGAGGCTTGAATGTGTTGAGCCCAACTACAGATCTAAGAGAATGCTGGCTATTAAGAGATGCAAGCATTTCGAACTGGGAGGAGATAAGAGAAAGGGCCCTGGCCACCTGGTAGGTCAGTTGGTTAAAGCATCATCCTGATATGCCAAGGTTAGGGTTCAATCACTAGTCAGGGCACACACAAGGAGCAACCAATGAATGCATGAATAAATGGAACAACAAATCAATGCTTCTCTCTCTCTCTCATCAATAAAAAATAAAATAATTAAAAAGAAGAGAAAGGGCCAAGTGATCTAGTTCTAAGCTTCATATTTTGCTTTATTATGTGACAACCAATACTTGAGGATAAAAAAATAAATAAGTAATAAAAATAACAATTTTTATTTTCTTTCAAATAATTTCTTTAAAAAGCTTTTTCAAAATTCTAAATATTTTTCCAGTTCTACTAATCTTACAACAAATGAAAACTGCTGGAAGCCAAGAACAACAGTAATTAATACAAATGGGAGAAGTCCCATCAGAAGGCTGAATAGGGCTTTGATATTCAGAAGGCTGAATGTCTGCATCTTTATTACCTGCTGCTGACTCAATGGCCAAAGGTAACCTGATAATCCTTTTACTGTTTACTAAACATTACCTTTGATATGCTTGTTTGCATTCTTGAAAGGCAATTGTGCATTCTAGTAAATAAAAAGAAGATGGGTGAGGAGATTCAGTGGGGCTTAGTCCCTTGAACTAAGTTCACAGCTGGCTTCCCCCATAATTTCCAAATTTCTATTTCTTGTTTTGTGTATTAATTTGCACATCAGCCCTTTCTCCAGGCCTTTGAACCAGGCCACGCGGGCTGTGGCCTCACAGGAAACCATTTAAATGATGTCTTATAGTATTTTTCTGAGTTCCAGCAAATAATAGGACAGAATCAACACAACCAAGAAAACACAAACAACTGGACAGAAATAAGAATTACATTTATCATCCTGCTATCTAAATATCACTAATAAGGAAAACTACCCTCAAAATTAGGGCATAATTATGACAGTTCACGGAAGTCCCATAAAAGTACATACTTTAAAAGGAAGTTGTTTTTATTTCATCTCTGTAATGCTTTGCTCTAAGATGCAGGGTCATAAGTTACTTACCTTGTCCATTTCCACTATTATCAACATCAGCCAAACACAAACAGCCTTGATCAAATTCTTCTTTTTCTCCCAGAACAGTAGACCACCAGTCACGGGCTTTAAATAAAGACATTTTCGTTCACTCTAAAAAGAAAACATGTGTTTACAGTAAAAATCCACTTCATACCATGAATTATGAATCAATTACCTCTTTAGGAATAGCAAATTAAACTTGGAAAACTTTGAGAAAAACATTCCTGTATTAACTTTGATTTTTTTGTATTTTGTGGGCACATGTGAAACCACAAATCTAAATGGCCAGAAGCATTAATCAGATATTTTGCAAGGACCTTTGAAAAGCCAGGATATAAAATTATACATTTATGTTGGGCCAGTTCTCTCTTCTGGGAGATTCTGTAGACAACTGCATGAAGTACCAACAAAAACTACTATTTGGAGGATCAAGGTTAAAATTCTACCATCACTAGTTTGCACATAATTCCTTTGCAAAATATTGAATTTCCCTTCATTTTTATCACAAAAGACTGCAGCATCTCCAGCCACAATGAGTTGCTGAGAAGAGCAAATGAGATCAAATGACTAACACTGGAACTTGTACATTACAGGTCCTCAAAAAGCATTCACTCCCTTTCCCATTCTAACTATATAAAGGCAAAATGAAAAAGGGAAATTCACATCAAAAAAGAAGCAGGAAAACTGGGTTATAGGTCCATTTACAGCACTACCTGTGTTTCCTCAGGCAACCCACAGAAGCTCTCTAATGCTTTGATTCCTCGGCTAGAGTGAGGATATACCAACCATACCTACCACTGAGCTATTGATATGGTGCTTGTGAAAGCCCATTGGACCTTCTGAATTACAGCACAAACATCACATGCCCTGGGATGCCAGGAGAGTAAATGTACCATAAGTGAGGCTTTCCTGCAAGCTAGATGGATTTAAAAGATAACAGGAAATGCAGTCGATTCTCCTTATTCAAAAAAGTTATGTTCCAACATCACAAGCACTGAATTAGCAAATACTGAACCACTGTCCTAGGGAAAATACAAGGGCTGCTACAAGCCTCTAGTCACATTTTCATCAACAAATCACTACATAACTTTTGTGTGTTTTTTTTAAATACTTTATTTATTGTTGATTCATCAACATTGAACTCAATGGCCAACAACAATAAGACTCTTATTTGAATGAAGCTTATGTGCATTTTCTCCATAAGGTACATCATAGCCTTCTTACATTTACATATGGTTTGCACAGCAAAATCACAAAAAAAAACATGGCACTAAATAGGCCAGGGAAAGGCCATCTGCCTATACCATGAGAGCTGAAACAAGGCAGAGCCACTGTTTGACATCAGCTGGGAAAGTGTGCAGCAAGTGACCAAATTGTTTGCCACTCTGCACATGACCCTGAATGACCCTAAAAGTACCATGAGCACTGATTTTGGAATTACAAGTGGGAAAACTCACAAATAATGAGGATCAACTGTACTTTTAAAAAATGTAGATCAATCTGCTTCTTAAAGTAGGATTTCCAGCCCTGGCCGAGTAGATTGGTAAGAGTGTCGTCCAGATACGCCAAGATTGTGGGTTCAATTCCCTGACAGGGCACATTCAAGAATCAACCACGCTAGCTGGTTTGGCTCAGTGGATAAAGCATCAGCCTGCAGACAGAAGGGTCCCGGTTTGATTCAGGTCAAGAGCATATGCCCAGGTTGTGAGCTCGATCCCCAATAGGGGGTATGCAGGAGGCAGCTGGTCAATGATTCTCATCATTGATGTTTCTATCTCTCTCTCCCTCTCCCTTCCTCTCTGAAATCAGTAAACATATATATTTTTTAAAAAAAGCATCAACTGCCGAAACCGGTTTGGCTCAGTGGATAGAGCATCGGCCTGCGGACTGAAAGGTCCCAGGTTCGATTCCGGTCAAGGGCATGTACCTGGGTTGCGGGCACATCCCCAGTAGGAGATGTGCAGGAGGCAGCTGATCGATGTTTCTCTCTCATCGATGTTTCTAACTCTCTATCTCTCTCCCTTCCTCTCTGTAAAAAATCAATAAAATATATTTTTTAAAAAAAAGAAAAAAAAGCATCAACCAATAAATGCATCTCTCTCTCTCTTCCTCCCCTTCCCCCCCACCCCCACCCCACTGCTTCCTCTTGCTCTAAAAATAAATAAATAAAAATTGTTTTCTAAAGTAGGCCTTCCACATAGGCTAACTGCAGAAATCAAGGCCCCATCAGGGTGCATACAAGAATCAACCATGAATGCATAAATAAGAGGAACAATAAATTGATCTTTCTCTCCCTGCCTCTCTCTCCCATCAATAATTTTATGGAAAAAAAAAAAGAAAGAAAAGAAACCTGCCCCAGTGGTCACAATGGTATGTGGTGGAAGTAGCACCTAAAACCAGGCTGTCGTCACCTGAACTTGTGCAGCCATGCCATAAAGACCAAAAAGCTGTACCTCTGTTCATAGTGATTCTAATTCCTGCAAGTTCAAACTACAGGAAAGCATTTCATTAAGTTGTTAAAGAATGATTAGAAAACAATAATTTGAAGGTTTTAACAGATGCATACCTATAAATAGCCACAAAAGATTGATTTCATATGCCTTATTAGAATAATAAACAGAAGATAATCTCTTTATCACTTAAGCGCTAGAAATTCTCTTCCATACTTATCACTTGACACTTTTTTGTTTTTAATACCTACTTAAATATATATTATCTTCCAAACCAAGTTTACTCAATTTGTGCTGTCATTTAAGATATGTATGCTTTAACACTTCATTGGCCTACCCCTACACTAAGGAAGGGTCGGTACAAAAATGGCTGTGGTGATGATAACCCCAAGAATCCTATGGAAGGAACATGTGGTCAGGAAGGCACATGTGGTCAGGAAGGCAGATTCTGCAATAACGAGGCAAGACCCTGACACTGTTGTTGTTCATATGTGAACCTTTGCTTTCTCCAGGTCATGCTAGTGCCCCTTAAATTCTGCAAAATAGGAATCAGGTCTTCCAGACCAAAAAAGATGACTACTGCACACAGAGGTAGAAGGGAGAATTTTGCTTTTAAAGATAATATGATAAGGGCTTTTTCAATAAAAGACACACAAGGCAAAGAGCACAGGAGAGGGAGTCTTGGGTTCCCTTTCTGACCCCACACTCCAGCAATGTGACCTTAGACAAGTCCCTCGCCCTCCAGTCTCCCAACTGTTCTAGCGGGTGGGAGGATAAAATGGCTTAACACATGAAACTGCTTAGCCCAATACCCAATCCATAGGACACACTCAATAAATGTCAGATAAATGTCAGTAGTTACCTAGAAGAAGTAATGGTGGTGGTGGAAGTGGAGTGTCTTCTGAGCAAGACAAAATTACAAATGCCAATCTGACCCTCTGGACTGAAGTTTAAATGGGACATTCAAAAGACCAACAGTAATCATTTATAGAAATATTGTTAATCCACAGAGTTGTCTTATAACTTCATATGTTTCAATACTTTTTTTAAAAATATATATTTTATTGATTTTTTTACAGAGAGGAAGGGAGAGGGAAAGAGAGTTAGAAACATCAATGAGAGAGAAGCATCGATCAGCTGCCTCCTGCACACCCCCTACCGGGGATGTGCCTGCAACCAAGGTACATGCCCTTGACTGGAATCGAACCTGGGACCCTTAAGTCCGCAGACCAATGCTCTATCCACTGAGCCAAACCAGTCAGGGCTGTTTCAATACTTTTTGAGAAACATTTGAAAGCCTTAATTCTACAGAATAAGGCTTGCTTACATACATCAAAAGGTGTAACATTTTTTAAATTACAATATACTATTGATATTGGCTTTTTTTCCCCTTCAGATAATGTTTCTATCAATAAGTTGTACCATCAACATACGTGTAGTTGTAATTTAAGTTCAACAATTACAGGAAATGAAAAATCCCTTAAACTCTCATAAATAGCTTATAAATTATTTGCAAATTTTTAAAAGTTTTTAAAATTCTCTAAATGATGATTTAGTCTATTCACACACAAAAAATCTACCACCAATTATTCTCTTTACATTATCTATAATAATAAAAGCATAATATGCTAATTAGACCACACGTCCTTCTGGACGACATTCCGGACGAAGCCGGGACTGGGAGGGAAGCCCAGGTCCCGGGTGATAGAGGGAATCCGGTGCAGGCAGCTGGGGGAAGAAAGGCCTACTTGTGCACGAATTTCATGCATTGGGCCACTAGTTTCTAATAAGTTAGAAAATCTCTCCCTCTCTGAATGCTGACAGACTTTAGTTAAGACCATAGTTTTACTTTGTGCATATGTGTGGTATGGTTTCATTTTTTAAGGAAAAGTGAGCTAGAAAAAAAAAACATTTAGTTTTCCAGGAAATCTGAGTCAACTGCAGGACATGCTTGGGGACAGGAGATGCTAATAAAATCAGGTCAGTTCATTGAAGCTGCTGTGGTTTGCAATGTGGAGAGATGGCGAAGCAATAATCCTATTGCAAGAAGGAATTAGGGGGTATTAGTACATGCATCCCACTTCGTCATAAGCTGAGAACTGCACTGACCATTTGCTCACAAGACCTGTTGAAGTGCCACAGGAGGAGGATGCCGCGGCACCACGTAACATTCCCGAACGGAATCTTTACAAATTCTTAATATCCTCCCTGGAAAACGTCCACAGGATCTCACTCACGGTGTGCTCCTAGTTGTGTTTTGTTTTGTTTTCAACATAAACATCCTTCCTAAGAAACCTATCACCCCCTACCCCCCAAAACTATTACATGGCATCAGATGATCAATCTTGCCCACCGAATACAACTCAGAAAGGGAATTCAAACGCCCGATGTACCACACTTCCTTACCTGACGCCGAATCAGGTGGGTCCTGCCCCACCTTGCCTGGAACTCTCTCCGCAGATTTCCCTTTCAGAACGCCTGCCAGGGTCCCAGGGCTGGAACGAGAGAGCAAGAGCTGGGGGTGCAGAGAAGAGCAACCCTGACTTCACTACTCCCTCTCGTTCTCCTGCTCCAACTTGTCCCACGTCCCGGGCAAGGAGACAGCCTCGCCAGGTAGCACCACCAGTTCCAGAGTTGGAGGAATCACCCCAAGGAGCCCCTCTGCATCCCTTCTCTGTCACCCCCGGACACGAGCAGGGGAAACGGCATCAGTCCCTTGGAAGAGATCAGGCAGGCAAGAACGGCACGTGCTGCTGATCGCAAAGAGGAGGAAATGATGAAGGCAGTGAGCGAGGTGTAGCAGAAAAAGGACAGCAGCAGCGGAAGGGACACCTCCCCACCGGTGCCTAACTCCAAACCATCTTCGACCAGTTGTCATAGCGCTTTACAACGAACGCTACTGCGCAAGTCCGAGGGCAGAGCCCCGCGGCCTTCTGGGGGCTGTAGTCCAGAGGGGCTGAGGCCGAGGAGGGCGGAAATAGGAATGTTAGGCGGAGCTGGGCATCAGATTTCCACTGGGCGGGGCTGGCATGAACCCAGGCTCCCGCTCAGCTCCTCATCCGGACCCGCCCCGGCGCTCGTGGGTGGGGCTTCCTGCGGGGGCGGGGCGACCCGGCTTTCACTCGGGGATTGGGGTTCAGAGTATCAAAGCCTCGGGAGCGACTTCACCTTTTCCAGCCCACGAGGCTCGGTCCGTGGACTGGGCCGCTGGGGGGGAGGGGGGCCGGCTCAGTACATCCTCACCGTGAAGACCCCGAGGGTGGAAGACCAAGATCTTTGAGGCTGCGGGGCAAGGTTTCTCGGTGTTTTATTTTTTTCCTCCTGGAAAAAGTTATTTGTACATGTCTCCTCGTTACGTGTGCTAAATATTCTCTTTAGTATATACGTTGGACTGGATTTCCTGGTATATAGGTATGCAAATGTTCAACTTTATAATTGAACATAACGATAATACCCAATTTTCAAACTTTTTATGGGCTGTCAACAGATGATCGTTGGTGCCAATTCAACACCAACAGGAATCCCCTAACTGGGGTGTGATGACGCAGGAAACACGGGGCAAACAGCTCAGCGATGGAACAGCTCAGTGGCGCTACAACTGCACTCTGAAGCCCACAGCTGTGGCGCAGAGGCAGCCCTGGGAGATGCCCAGTGACATGTCTTCAGCTCCAGCCCAGGGAATGCAGCCCCCAGTGGAAAGGGAACGAGCGTTTCCCAATTCCGAGGGGAGCTGGCTTATAAAGAAGTCCTATCCCTGGTCCCTGATTGGTCCATCATCATGCAAATGAGAACTCCAGGGTCTCGCAGTTTGATTTGCCCAAAAAGTAGTGTTGTTCGGATTGGTCAAAATACAGCTCTGTTTGGACAGGGAAATTCTCAGTCTTCTCGGCTGAAGCAGGATTCCAGGAACTCCTTGATCCAGGCTGGCTCAAGTGCAGGAGATAGGTCAGCGCTGGAGGCAGGTTCAGTCCTCTTAGAAACAACTGTTAGGCTGGTTTTTTCTGTTTTCTTCTTATTTTTTTTAACCCAATTAGCCACAAGGAGCCCTTTGTTGGTAGGTGGCTTCTTTCTTAGGGCCCACACATCTTTGCTTTCAAAGTCAGTGTAGGTATATAGCCTGTCATGCCAACTTTGAAACTTTTGTTCTTGCCTTTTTCACTAGATTTAACTTACACTGTAAAGTTCCTGTCTTTTACCACCAATTCACATTACCAGTAGAAAAATGTAATTCTAAATTATGGCTTTTCTTATAGATAAAAGAATTTCATGGAATGCATTAATTTCTAATACTTTGATATTAAACCATCACAACATTGAATATAATAAATAAAATGAAAATTACTTGGACCGCCAATAATAAAAGCTTAGGCAAAGTACTATTCCCCAATTAAAATTCAAATGACTGGATTAATTCTATTTGAATAAAGTTCATAACATCAGTGAGAAAAAGTCTTTAAAACCACTTGATATAATTCTTATAAAGAGAAAAATATGGCCCAGCCAGCGTGGCTCAGTGGTTGAGTGTGGACCTATAAACTGGAAGGTCACGGTTCGATTCCTGGTCAGGGCACATGCCCAGGTTGAGGGCTCAATCCCCAGTGTGGGGCATGCCAGGGGCAGCTGATCAATGATTCTCTGTCATCATTGATGTTTCTATCTCTCCCTCTCCCTTCCTCTCTGAAATCAATAAAAAGAAATATTTTTTTTAAAAAAAGGAAAACAAAAAGTATGCAATAATACTGGAAGGAATTTTCACAAAAATATTTATAGGACTATTATTAAGTGGGGCTTCTTCTCCTTAACTATAAAATCAGGATGATTGACCAATGTTACATCAATAAATTCAATTTAAAAAATTACATTAAAAAATGGAGATAATATGTAAGGGCAGTAAACAGTACTTAAGTTTTCAAAAATTAAAACAATTCTTATTAAGGGCTTAACTCCATGAGCAGGACATAAAAAGCACTCAATGTATATTAGCTTTTCATTTCCAGAGCCCAAACCTTGTCTATGTACAATAAACACTATGTTTCAACCAGGGATCGCATACTAGAGAATTCCTATGGAGAACCTTCCTTTCTTCAAAACGCAAAAGACGACCTGCACAAAGAGCCCCGGCCTCCAGCTTCAGGACACGGAGAGGGAAAGGCGCCCGCACAGGTGAGTCTGCAGGCGGCAGGCAAAGGGCGCCTCAGGAGCTCAGCCCGGAGGCCGCCGCCA
>NW_005871066.1:3841735-3852107 GCF_000147115.1 Myotis lucifugus
GAATTGGGGAGAAGAAAAGGTTCTTCCCCCACCCCCTTGGGAAGAACATTCCTCCCTCTTATCTCAATATAGTCTTCCTACAGCTCAGAGCAACTCATTACAATCTGAATTACGGAATTGTAAGGCATCGGATGGTACAAAATAACAGGCCTCCAGTGACATTTTTTATTTTCTAAGGATCAACTACAAAAATAATGCAGACGTTTCAACTGTGATATCTCAGAAGGCAACTGCATAGTAAACACTTGTATACCCATTCCCAACTCTTTTTTATTTTTTCACCCTCACCCAAGGATATGTTTACTGATTTTAGAGAGAGACAGAGAGAGAAACAGATTGGTTGCCTCCCGTACTCGCCCTGGGAATCAAACCCGAGACCTTCTGGTGTACAGGACAATGCTCCAACCAACTGGGCCACCCGGCCAAAGCCAAATCTGTTATTTTTAATAGTTAAATATTCACTCAATAATTGAGAAGTATATTTTCTAATTACTACATAAACTAAAGAATTGTTTAGCCCTACGAAAAAACACCAACCATGGGCCTTTAAATTTTTGGAAATAGTTGAGAAATGTACTTTTTAAGGCCCATTGCTAATAATAATAATAGATTTCAAAATACACAGTTCCATCATATTGCAAGGGATTTAGGAACTACCCTATTCAACACTGAGAGTTATGCTAGATAAACAACCTGACAGAGATGACAATTTGGAACCATAATTAACTCAGGGGTCTTCTTACCACACGGTTTCCCTGTCATCTCTTGCTTTCCCTTCTTCCAAAGAGAAAATCATTGTGCTAAGACAGCAAGTGAGTTACAGTTTCAGTGGATTTAAGTTCTACATCTCAGCGGGATGTGGGAGAGCATCCGTTTATTTATATGTGATCTCGAGTGCCGGGCATGTTCTATTAACTGTTTTAGACATAACGTACTTTTAGGTTTTTGTTAAAAACTAGAGGCCCCAGACTGTCAAACTACAGCGGGCAGGCCGGGGAGGGATGGGGAGTGAGGGGGTGGTAAGAGATCAACCGAAGGACTTGGACTTGTATGCATGCATATAAGCATAACCAATGGACACAAGACATTGGGGGGTAGGGGAGGCCAGGGGAAGGTCAAGGGGGGGAAAATGGAGACATATGTAATACTCTTTGTAATACTTAAGCAATAAAACAAAATTTAAAAAAAAGAAATACTGAAGGATGACTATTGTCTACTGGCATTAAGCATGATATTTGCTGAACATTACATTTGCGTTTTGTATAGGAAACCACCTGTAACATCACATTCGACTTTGTTATTAAAAATAGAATGACAAAAAACAAAAACTAGAGGCCCGATGCACAAAATCTGTGCAAGGGCCTTGGCCCCCACCTCTGCCGCGGCCCTCTGCTGCCTCTGCCAAGCCTGCTGTGGCTTTGTCTGGAAGGAAGGACGTCTAGCCTAACTAGCATATTATGCTTTTATTATTACAGATGTCCTTTTTAGTTTAGCCTGCAGTTGCTTTTTGCTCGTTATGTTCCTATTAACGTGGTTGACGATGGGTTTGTTTTCTTTTTTCTTTCTAGTTATGAAAAACCTCCTCCTGGGCTTATCAAGGTCAGTGTGAAGTTTGTCCTGTGGCTCTTCTCTTAGACATAAGTCACTCAGTGCATGGACTCCCTTTGTGATCACCCTGTTTCTTCCTGCAGGTGCCAGTCAGACACTTCGGGCTTTGTCACAAGCCTGTGCCTTTGTGGCAATTCACTCAGCCAGGTGTCTGTTCCCTAAGAACCCCAGGCAGGCCCACGCGAGTCCCTCAGCCATCGCCCCTTCTCTGCACCATGGCCAGTGTCAGACTCTGAGGCAACAAGACTTAGAGGAGTGGTTAAAGGCCAAAATAACCTTTTCTGTTTGCTACCTTTCAATATTAAAAAAGATTTTTAAAAACATTTTCATTATAAATTTAATATACATGGAAACTTGAAAAAAAATCAAAAGGCTAAAAAAAAAAACCTTATGCAGGCTCGATCCCCAACCCCAGTCGGGGTGTGTGTGAGATGCAACCAATAGATGTGTCTCTTTCACATCAGTGTTCCTCTCTTTCTCTGTCTCTCCCCCTCCCTTCAACTCTCTAAAACTCCATGGATCCTGGCTGGTGCAGCTCAGTGGTTGAACATCGACCTGTGAACCAAGAGGTCAGGTCACCGTTCCATTCCTGGTCAAGGCACATGCCCAGGTTGTGGGCTCGATCCCCAATGTGGGGCGCAGGAGGCAGCCAATCAATGACTCTCTCTCATCATTGGTGTTTCTCTCTCTCTCTCTCTCTCTCTCTCTCCCCCTCTTCCTTCCTGTCTGAAATCAATAAAAAAAAATGTTATAAATAAGTAAGTAAATATCAGTGGAAAAATATCTTCAGGTGAGGATTAACCAAAAAAAGAGAGAGAGAGAGAGAGAGAACTTTAATGCAGGTATTTGGTGGTGTTAAGTACATTTCATAAATACACCTGTGGCCTTCAAGGTATAATAATCCATTTTAACTTAACATGCTTTTGTTGTTACTCCAGGAAACCTTACTTGTTTAATCCTATACTTTGCCTCATTCCACAAAACTTTTTTTTATATATATTTTATTGATTTTTTACAGAGAGGAAGTGAGAGGGATAGAGAGTTAAAAACATCGATGAAAGAGAAACATCAATCAGCTGCCTCCTGCACACGCCCTACTGGGTATGTGCCTGCAACCAAGGTACATGCCCTTGACCGGAATCGAACCTGGGGACCCTTGAGTCCACAGGCCAACGCTCTATCCGCTGAGCCAAACCGGTTAGGGCCACACAACTTTTAAGTTAGCAGAAAATTTGTAATCTTAGCATCAGAATTTGGAGCTTATAAATCATTTCTTTGTGAACAACAATAGTACCATTTCTCCAAGAACAGCCACTTCGTTTTTGTGATGTAGTTCTTCCAGCACATTCACTTCCACTTTTTCTGTCCGGCCTCAGTGGTGTCTCCGGTTCTTGAGAGGTGACTCGTGATGACCTCCCTGTGTTCTGAGGCAGGTGGAGGGGATCCGGCGCTTTCTGGCCAGATTGTTTACTCGCTGTTTCCCTTTTTAGGAGGATGAGACGAAGCCGGAAGACTGTATACCAGATGTGCCAGGCAATGAGCATGCCCGGGAATTCCTGGCTCACGCGCCAACCAAAGGGCTTTGGATGCCGCTGGGGAAGGAGGTCAAAGTTATGCAGTGTGAGTGTGCAAGCGCATCCGGGACTCCCGAACACACGCAGGTGACACCACGGTTCACAAGGCGTGTTTTTCTTTCATTTAACGTGTTCTCCTCTCAGCGCTGTCAGAGTCCTGGCATGATCTCTGCTCTGCAGATTGACTTACACGTGTCAGTACGTGGTCCCAGGTAAGAGGCGGAGCCAAGATGTGCTCCAGGCTTCTGACTCCACGTGCAGTGGCCCTCCCACAGGACACGGCTGCCTTTGGAGGACACCGGCTGGTAGTGTTCCTGCCACAGAAAGGACCTTCCGTGGTGGAAATGCCTTGGAGGGCAGGTCCCTCTGGGTCCTGCCTCAGTTAGTCCCCCTCCATCGTTGGTGGTAAGGTTTCTCCAGGTTGCCTGAGAGGGGCTACAGGCCACAGAGGGTGGGTTGGGACAGGTAGAGCTCTGTGTGCGCACCCCCCACCCCACCAGGGCAGCAGCACCTTCATCCAGCACAAGATGGCATTTGAAGAAAGGGTGCTGGAGCCTTTTTTTTTTTTCAATATGGCTTTTATTGATTTTGGAGAGAGAGAGAGAGAGAGAGAGAGAGAGACATCAATTGACTGCCTCCTGCAGGCCCCCCACCAGGACCAAACCCACAACCCAGGCATGGAACAGTGACCTCCTGGTTCATAAATCGATGCTCAACCACTGAGCCACACTGTCCAGGCCCAAATTCACTTTTGAGTAGAGATTGGTAACTGGATCTCACTGTAGGGTGGAGTGTCCGGGCTGCTTAACAGGTAACAGTATTTATTTTATTGCTGTAAACAGCTGCTGAGATCAGTATCTCCAAGCCTTTCTCATCAGGCTGGTCAGTCTTTCAGAGGAGAGTTTCCTGCTGAGGGCCAAGGCCACGTGCTTGGTTCTGGGAACTGCTCTGAGGAGCGAGGCTGTGAGCCTGAGCCTCCCCTCTTCGGCCCTCCATGTCCTCTTCCTGTGCTCGGTGTGGCACCTGGCCTTCCAGCGGGCCTGAGGCCACAGCCAGAGCCCCTCCTTTCACCTGCTCCGGAGAATGAACCTGCCTGTCCTGGGGCAGGGGAGATGCAAGTGGCCTTTTAACCAGCCCTCATTTAAGCTGTCCCTTCACCTCCATTGCCAGAGTGTGCTGCCAATTCCAGAGCCTCTGGGGTTCTCCAAATCCAAATTGAGTTGTTTCTGTTCCGCTGGCTTAGAATTCAGTTTTCTGGGGTCTGCTATCCATGCTGCACACTCTTACCTGCATTGTAACTTCCAACATCTTTTTACTGTTGTCTCCTTTCATATTGTTCCTGTCTTTGTGGGTGACACCTTTTTTAAAGTCTTTTGCTTTTAAAATTGGAATCTAATGAAGAATAACTTTAATATGACCTACTGATACTTTATCTTGATTAAGTCAAATACATTATCTTACAGAAATATATCCCCTTTCTTTGTTTTTAGGTTGGCGCTGTAAACGGTATGGTCACCGAACGGGCGACAAAGAATGCCCTTTCTTTATCAAAGGCAACCAAAAGTTAGAACAGTTCAGAGTAGTAAGTAGAACCCCAGGGTGTCAATTTATGTTTACCAAGATGGTGAATATCCTGAATCAGGCAATAATCGGTGAACTGGAGGCTCACATAAATTTCCAGAAGCCTTTTGGCCAAAGTACCTGGTGTTAACTACATCTCTGTTAAATCATGTTTGTGTGAGAGATTAGTTACATTAACAAAAAACTAACTTCTTACTAAAGTGTTATTGCTTATGCCTTGGAAACACTGATTCTTTTTTCTGAAGCAGACATTCTTATCCACTTTTTACTTATGTAAAAAAAAATCATGTTTCCTAACAAAAAATCAGGGTTCTGGTTTCCTAATCCTTGTCTAGGTATTAGATATCTTTCTGTTATAAACTAGAAGTGAGCATACATGATATTTCCTTGTTACACGTCAATAAAATAGGTGTCACTTCCTCACTATTTAAACAGTCACCTCCCAGGGATGGTAATTCACCTTTCAGTAACTGTTTCAATATATCAGGTATATTGGGATTACCAGCATATATCAAACGGGTCCACATTCTCCAGGGATGTTAAGACATTGAAAATATTGTGCTTTCATTTTAATAATTTGAAGAAGATATTCTGGATAAATCATTGATAGCTGGAATATCGATTTTTATACCTCCTCTCACAGACAATTTGGAGATAAATCTCAAAAATTTAAACGTATTCAATATTTTTTCAAATGCAGAAACCTAAATTCTAAGAATTGATCTAAGGATTTAACAAAACATCAATATACACAAATTTTTATGAATGTAGAAAAATAACTTTCAGAATTATTTATATGGTTAAAAAACAAACTAAATAAAAATAGGCAACAACTTCAATGGCCAATATATTAATACCAACAACATAAATTACTATAACATAGAAATCATATAGCTTTTTAAACAAAAAAAATCTACATTCTTTATTTAAAGGTGTTTTTTTTAAAAAACAAACAAACAAACATGTTGAGCCGCGGCTGCTGGCTCAGTTGGTTGAGCATTGTCCTGTATACCAGAAGGTCAGTGCGATTCCTGGTCAGGGCATATACCCAGGTTGAGGTTTGATCCCTGGTTGGGATGCGTATGCTTTTGGGAGGCAACCGGTAGATGTTTCTCTCCCTCTCCCAATCATATAGCTTTTAAGAATTATGTTTTAGAAGAAAGTATAATGTCATAGGATGATGTTCACGACATTTAAGTGAAAAAGAGAGTAGAGAGTTTTATATAACATGATTATAATTTTTTGTAAATTATGAATAATGACTGGGAGAACCATACTAAAATGTTAGCAGTGGATAGTTCCAGTGGTAAGATAATAGATATTTTTAACTCTATTTTTTAAAATATATTCTTATTGATTTCAGAGAAGAGGGAGAGGGAGAGATAGAAACATCAATGATGAGAGAGAATCATTGATCAGCTGCCTCCTGCACGCCCCACACTGGGGATCAAGCTCGCAACCCGGGATTGTGCCATGACCGAGAATCGAATCTTGACCTCCTGGTTCATAGGTCAACACTCAACCACTGAGTCATGCCAGCCAGGCTTAACTCTATTTTTTAATTTAATATGTAAATTTTTTTTTAAAAGCATTTTTAAAGATAACTCACATACCATGAAATTCACTCTGTATTCATATTTTAAAGTACTTTAAGTGATTTAAATTATACAGATATTACAGGAATACATTGGCCTTACTTTAACAAAATGGAAACATTATAGTAAGGTTTTCCAATACTGAAAGGGGGGTTACAGTAAGTAGCCTGACTTCTTTTCTGGCACACGGTTTGTGTACCTATAAATGAATCATCTTACATACCATTTTCTGACTCACTTGTTTTGCTTAATATCTTTTAATCAAAAGATAATTACTGCAATATTTCTAACCTTGACTAGTATTTATTAATATTTCTATGGTTTATTTCCTTACAAAAGATACTAAAATTATAATCCTGTACTTGTATAATTGGAAAATCTTTTCTATAGCCTCCATAAGTTTAAAGTCATTCTCAGGAAGGATTAGAACATGTAGAATATAAAATTACACCAAACGGGAGGGGAACAAACTAATTTCAGTGAAACAGCGATTTAATTTTAATTTAGCTAACAATCTATGAAGTCTAACCCAAGCTTAACTTTCTCTAACCCTCAAGGCACATGAAGATCCCATGTATGACATCATCCGAGAGAATAAGAGACACGAAAAGGATATAAGGTGAGGTTGTCCTGATGATAACAAGACCCTCTTGAAGTTTTAAATGGTATTACGTTGGAAACAATTATTCCTATTAGAGGAGCAGTGTAACAAATGTGGTGCTTTCATTGCGCAGCACTTGGAGGTCAGGAGTACTCACTGAAAAGGCTGGTGTTCCAGGAATGAGCAGGTAGCCTGCTCCACTTGGGTTAGCTTAATGCAGTGGGTATGGCCCAGTCCGCTGAAACCATTAATGGTTGATGTTGGCAACCCTCATTCTATTGTATGATTGGTTCTCTTTCATATGATTGTCCTTTAGGGATCTTTAGGGATCTGCACTACTGTTAAACATAAAGATAGGATGAAAAAATAGGAGGTTTTTATTTTTTCAGATTTGTGGTCTTGAGTTATAATTGTTGAGGTAAATTACCTAGTATGAACTTGAGCAGTGGAGGGATGATTTAGGAAAGGCTGTATCTGTTAGAAGTTACAATAGGAGGGACTAGAGAAACATGCAGAAATTGCCTTAGCTGGTTTGGCTCAGTGGATAGAGTGTCAGGCCTGTGGACTGAAGGGTCCTGGGTTCGATTCTGGTCAAGGGCACATGCCTGGGTTGTGGGCTCAATCCCCAGTAGGGGGCATGCAGGAGGCAGCTGATCAATGATTCTCTCTCATCATTGAACTTTCTATCTCCCCTTTCCCTTCCTCTCTGACATCAATAAAAATATATTTTAAAAAAGAAGAAAAATGAAACATGCAGAAATATTTAGGATAATGGAAAGGATACAGAACACTTCTACACAGCCCTGTAGAATAGGCATGGATATAGACAGGAATGGGAAACATGAAAAACTAAAAATAAGTACTGTGCATAATGAGGTGATTATCTGTGACTTTTTTTACCCTCACTACTAATCTTGTAACTAAAAAAAAATTATTTTTAAGCTGTTACGGTTTCTGATTCTTTGACCGGTCTTCTCTGTCTAGGATACAGCAGTTAAAGCAATTGCTGGAGGATTCCACCTCAGATGACGATAGCAGCAGCTCCAGCTCCTCGGAATGTAAGGAGAGACACAAGAAAAGGAAGAAGAAAGAGAAGCATAAGAAAAAGAAGAAAGAAAAGAAAAGGAAGAAGAAGCGAAAGCATAAGTCTTCCAAGTCAAGTGAGAGCTCGGACTCGGACTGACAGCCGCTCGGCTTGTCCACGTTCTCGTCTCAGAATCACACACTGTGGCCGAGAACAGGGGGCCTGGAGTCGGAGAGGGGACACCAAGGAGCACATCGGTGTCACACACACGAGTGACTTCTCACCTACCTTCCAGGGAAGCTGTGACCCCCGAGAGGGACTGTGTCTCCCCAGGTGCCAGCTCTGGAGGGCGCTGAGGTCGGCAGGACGGGCCCTCCCGGTCCTCCTCCTGCTGGTCACTGTGGCCTGTGATTCCTAGGAAGTCGGGGTGGCCGGACTAGAGCCTCTGAGGACACTCCTCCAGGGCTGCCACCTCCACAGCGAGGCTGCTGAATTCCCAGGCTTCAGGCTCGACTCTTGTCTGTTGTTGAAGATAATAAAAGCTCATTATTTATTTTTCAAATGTATTTATTTTTTATTTCTGAATAATACATGCATGTGTTCCAAATTTAAATGGTATATAGGGTTTAGTTAGGAAAACTTCCTTCCTGTCTCCTCCCCCAGCTTCCCTAGTTCCCTTCCCCGATGGCTACCAATGTTACTAGTTTCTTGTTAGGTCTCCCAGGTTATATATATCAAGCAAATAGAGGGCTATTTTTTACACAAATGCTCTGCACATTGCTTTATCTTAACAGTATGAAACTAATTATTTTAGTGCCAAGTACATTTGGCATTGCTGCACCAAAAGGTATGTGTTTATATCACCTGAGATGGTTTGTTGATTGGGAAAAGGGGTTCCCTCATATTTAACTTGATTGGATCTACTGCCCAAACCCTAAGAATTTCCCAGAGTGACTCAGAAAACTGTTAAGAATATAAGGGAATTACTGTACTGAGTCGGCTACCCACACCCCAAAATGTCCCTCACTTCCTTCCTCTTCCTGGGTAAGCACAGCCCAGCTGGGCCTCAGCAGAAGCAGCTCAGCCTGTCGGGGTGGGGCCTGCAGCTAAGGCAGAGCTCATCTTGTTCTCTGCTGAGCACAGTGGAACTAGATCTTGCTCACAGGTTGTGTTCCTCCCTGCCCCGCAGGTTCTATTGCTGTTATCAGGGTTCCAGAAACTCTATTCATTTCTGGTCTCTTTCCCTAGGGGTTGGATTTTCTCCCCACACTCCACACCCCTTTAAAGAGCAGCCAATCCCAGGCCCAGAATGAACCCATCCCAGGTGCTCATCAATAAACGCTCCTGGTCTTGGCTTCAAATAAGATCTCAATAAGAACTAGTCCAGATTGCAATGCCAGGGCTTGCTGCTTCAGAAAACTGTAAGGCCAGTTAATTCAGGCATGCTCTCCACTTCTCCTTGGCATCCCAGCCTCTTCTCTTCCAGGAATTTCTTACTGCCCTCCTGGAATCCCATTCATGATCTAAGTATTCTTAAACAACATGAAAAAAAGTCTGCATCAATGCCTCTCAAACTTTTGGGGCACCAACATCAACTATAGTGCTAATTAAAACATATTCCAGGCCTCCCAGACTACCTGGACTGGGGTAGATCGGGAATTTTCCTTTTGAACAAGTCCCCAAAGGATGCTAATACTGCTGCTGTGGGGACCACACTTGGAGAACCGCTGCTCTATCTCTAGCCTTTTACTGGAGTCTTCCCCCACTTCTTGCTTTAACTGGGATCTGGGCAGCCCCTGCAAGTTAACTACTATCCCCTCTCCCCTCATCTCGACTTCTCTGTCTTCTGTTTCTGGCCTAGATTCTAGAGTACATCACTTAAGCCTGTCATCACTCTTGACATGTGGGCCTTTTTTTATTGAATTTATTGGAATGACATCTATAATGAAAGCATAATATGCTAATTAGACCAGACATCCTTCTGGATGTCCTTCCGTCCAATGAATACATGAATAAGTGGAACAAGTCAATGTCTCTTCTCTCTCTCTTCCCCTTCTCTCCCTTTCTCCTTATCTTCCTCTCTCCCTTCTTCCCTCCCTCCTTTCCTTTGTCTTTAACAAAAAAGTCATGCCATAACTGGTTTGGCTCAGTGGATAGAGCGTCAGCCTGCAAACTCAAGGGTCCCAGGTTCAATTCTGGTCAAGGGCATGTACCTTGGTTGCGGGCACATCCCCAGCACATCGATGTTTCTAACTCTATCCCTCTCCCTTCCTCTCTGTAAAAAAATCAATAAAATGTATTTTTTTAAGTCAATAAAAGTTATATAGCCTTAGTTAGTTTGTTCAGTGGTTGAGTTGGGCCTTCGGACCAAAGGGTCCAGGGTTCGATT
>NW_005871066.1:3867408-3951008 GCF_000147115.1 Myotis lucifugus
ACCCCCACCCCCCCACCCCCCCGCCCACGGGCCCTGATCTGTGTGTGACAGGGTAGAGCCATAACCTCTCCATCCACCTTGCCCCGAGTGTGACAGTGGCGGCGCCCCAACCCCTGATCGGCCCTGCTCTGTGGGTGATAGAGGGTGGCGCCCCAACCCCCCTCCATGGGCCTTGCTCTGTGTATGACAGGGTAGAGCTATAACCTCCCCATTGGCCCTGCCCTGAGTGTGACAGGGTGCAACGCCCCAACCCCCTGATCCGCCCTGCTCTGTGTGTGACAGGGGGTGGTGCCCCAACTCCCCTATCGGCCCTACTCTGTGAGTGACAGGGGGAGCTCCCCACCCCAACTCCCTGATCGCGCCTTGGTCTGTGACAGGGGGCAGCACCCCAACCCCCTGATTGGCCCTGCTCTGTGAGTGACAGGGGGCAGTACCCCAACCCCCTGATTGGCCCTGCTCTGTGCGTGACGGGGTGGCGCCGCAACCTCCCCATCGACCCTGCCTTGAGTGACAGGGGGTGGTGCCCCAATCCCCCAATCGGCCCTACCCTGAGCGTGACTGAGGGTGGCATCGCAACCTCCCGATCCGCCCTGCTCTGTTCATGAGAGGGTGGCGCCCCAACTCCCCAATCGGCCCTGCTCTGAGCCTGACCAGGGCTGCACCTAGGGATTGGGCCTGCCCTCTGCCACCCGGGAGCAGGCCTAAGCCAGCAGGTCCTTATCTCCCGAGGGGTCCCAGACTGCGAGAGGGCACAGGCCGGGCTGGGGGACCCCCCCCAGTGCACAAATTTTTGTGCACCAGGCCTCTATTTGTGATATAAAACACATAGAGACAAAACTGACCAACCTAACCGTTTGAAAATGTACTGTACAGTTACCAATACGCCCGTGGTTATGCCACGGCCCTCTGGGACTTTCCACCTTGCAGAACTGAGGCTCAATAGGGAGCTGAACAGCCTGCCTTTCCCTCCCCTGAGGCCCTCAGGCACCATGCGACTTCCCGTCTCTAATAGTTTGACTGCCTCCTATAGGCGGAATAATGCGGGACACACTTGTCTTCCTGTGACCGGCTTATTCCTCGAGGCATCATGTCCTCAGGTCCGTCCTTATGGTGGAACACTGCAGAACCTCCTCCTTGTGAAAGGCCGGATGGTATTCCCTGTGAACTGTGTGCCGCATACGAGTATTCTTCATCCATCACCAGGGAGGGGCCTCTCTCTGTTCCGATGGGGCCCCAGTGAGCACAGGAGTGCTGGTCGCTGAGCTCTCGGTTCCTTCGCATAGACGCCCAGAGGTGGACCTGCTGGGTCCATGGTGGCTCTACTTTCAATCATTCAAGGAACATCCACACCGCTGTCCACAGCGCAATTCCCATTTCTGCATTAGTACTTGCTTTTCTGTTGTTGCTTTTTCGAACTGGTCATCCTAACCGTGTGAGGCGGCGTCCCCTGGTGGTTTTGACTTGCATTTCCCGATGATGGTGGGCATGTTTCCAGAAGCTCGTTGGCCGTTTGTGTAGATGGTTTTTTAATGGGGTCTGCTTTTGTTGTTGAGTTATTGGGCGTTCTTTGCAAATCCTTCTTCCCCCCATTTATTTATTTATTTATTTATTCATTCATTCATTCATTCATTAATCCTCACTCGAGGATATTTTCCCACTGATTTTTGGAGAGGGTGGAAGGGAGAGTGAAGGACAGAGAGAACAACATGGATGCTCACATCCGTTGGTTGCCTCCCCGCGGCCCCAAACAGGCCGAGGCTTGATCCCCGAACCCTTCAATCCGCAGGCCGACACTCTACCCACTGAGCCACACTGGCTAGGGCGTGCCCTTTATTTTAATTATAAAAATCAGGGCAATTGTTCTATAAACATGATTGAGCTAAAAAGTATTACCCGGGAGCGGATTAGTTACCGGAGAAACAGAAATGAAACCTGGAGATGAGATTTCACCATTTGAACTTGTACTCCTGCTGTCAGTGTCAGGAACCCTTATCAGATACGTGGTTTGGCCGAATTTCCTCACTCCCCGTGGTCCCCTTTTGCCTCGGCTGTCCCAGCGGCGCCGCACCTGGCCACGCTTTACCGCCAACGCCGCTGCGCAAGTCAGGAGGCTGCACCGCGCGGCCTTCTGGGGGTTGTAGTCCAGACCCAGGAGGGTGGCGGTCGCAGAACTTTTTTTCTAATGGACCAGGGTCCGAATGGGATTCCCATTGGGTGGGGCTAGAATGGACTACCGCCTGGTCCTCATTAGCAGAGACTGATAGTTAATACAATTCCCTTTTCAGTGCTTGGCTCTGGGGTAGGCCCACTGGCCGCCTGGGCCTCCGACACAGGCCACGCCCTCCCTTCTTTAGCCTGTCCCCGCCCCTCGGCGCTCGGGGGTGGGGCTTTTCGGCGGGGGCGGGGCTAGCGCCGAGCGGCGGAGGCGGGGCGTCCTGGCCTTTCAAGCTCGCGCTTCTAAGGCCCCCAGCGGCCCGGCGACCTGTTCTTTTCCGCTGGGGAGGCGCACGAGGATCTGCCCATGGATCGGGCGGCCGTGGCGAAGATGGGCGCGGTAGCGAGCGCCAGCGTGTGTGCCCTGGTGGCGGGAGTGGTGCTGGCCCAGTACATATTCACCTTGAAGAGGAAGACGGGGCGGAAGACCAAGATCATCGAGATGGTGAGTGCGGGTACCCGGCGCGCGGGAGAGCGGGAGAGAGGACCCACGGGCTGGAATGCTAGGGGCGCCCAGGGGGACCCGTTCGGGACCCCCGATGGCGGCACTCGGGGCCTTGGTTATGTCTCCCTTTGAAACAGAAAGGCAGCGAAGAGGTGATAAGGAAACAAGCTACCTCCTGCTGCAAAGTCCGTTTCTATAGAGACAAACTGAACAGCTGGACAGATTTCTCCTTCCTTCCCGCATCCCCTGCAAACCCTTGCAACTAATCCAGTTCTAGCAGAGGGGTTGTTTCTGCACCGTGGCTAGGATGAGTTAGATCATGAATAGGTGTGCCTGCTCGGTGGTTAAAAGAATGCAATTAATCCAGTTGGAGTTCAGAACTGTTTGTTTTGTATTTGAATGCTATTTATTTCTTCTTGTCTCAAACCGCCAAGAGGTATCTTTGTGTTCATTTACCCCCAAGCCTCTTGCATGACATTTTCGAAGTCTATTTACAATTTTATTGTAATAGAATGTTTTGAGAACTATTTGAGGAGCATTATAAGGAGTGTTTGCAACAAAGTCAGAGGTTTTTAAAAAAAAAATTAGAGTTCAATAATCAAGACAGGTAACCCACTGAGCTGCATTCCAATGTACTCACTGGAGTATATACTGCAGGTATATTCCAGGTGAACATCTGCAGTCAAATATTTATGACAAATCAGTTGACAGTCTTCGACTTTACTAAATACTAATCATTTTAGGTTCATGTACTACTTAGGATATTTCAGCCTCAGCAATACGTTCTGATGGATCAGATAAACTATTTGGTTGCTTTTTGGCCTCAGGTTGAGTACAGAAATACTTTCCATTAATAAGAGTAAAAAAAAAAAAAAGAAATTAACTCCTTCATGCCTCATATGTCAATAATATTTCTAGGTTTTGCTTATTGCTAACATTAAATTATTCTTGGGTTATTATTTTTTCTCCACTTGTATGCCCACAGCAGAAAGTTTTTATCTCAGACATTTCATTTTGTTTATAGTGCTGTCCAGTGGAGAAAACTTTGGTGGCTTCCTTTTGTCCCAAACCAAGAATTTATTCATGAATATCTTTATGTGACCCAGAAAACTTAATTTTATGTTAGAAAAATATATAATACACATGTGAAAAGAAAACTGATTGTCATACCTTCTGGTGTGTAGTTCTGTCTGTAAAGCTGTGGGTTCGGCTGTTACATCACTTCTCTAAACCAAAAGAGCTAAAAATGAATGCTCTTGCACAATTCCACAGTGAAACCACCATGAACAGTTTGCCACCTTTGGGAAAAAAGAGATCAGGCAATCTTTACATATGCATATGTATACATACTATTATATTCAAATTGTGATATATGGGCTGACTGCTAGTAGCTATTAAAAGGGAAAAAGTCAAAAGAACTTGATGTTTTTAACTTGTAATTTTACTTCTTCAAATGGGATACGCATTTGTTTGGGAATCTGAAGACCTAGATTCAAATCCTGGTTTTATCTCTTGGTCATAGATGTATTTTAGGGGGCATGCTCTGCCCACCTCACCCTCAAAAAACCCCCACCTTAGAGAATCTGAACAAACCCATAGATGCCCAGTGGATATAGCTGAAACTGGTCACAGGTAATGGAACCAGCAGTAATTACCTGCCCACAGTGGGCCTGTCCATAGCTGACTAGGTAAACGAAGGACTTCTGGCACTGGATTTACTAGTAGTAGGATGTACTGCTTTGAGAATTTTTACGTAAGAGACACAGGGAGTTGCTAGTGGGCTGCCCACCCTGCTGCTGAAATGCTCTGTAAGACACCAAGATAGACGGACAGAAGGGAAGTCAGCCACAAGCCAGAGATAAGAGGGGCCCTTTCATGATGTTGCTGTTTTTTTCCCTTCAAGCCTATTTCTTTCTTTATTTTATTGTTTAAAGTATTACAGATGGCACATATGTCTCCTTTTTCCCCCATTGACTCCCCCCCGGCCTCCCTTACCCCACCCCTCCCCCTGCACAATTACTCATCATTTTGTGTGTCCCAAAGACCATGTAGCAGCCAGCCTTACCTATTAATGAAGCTACTTTGGTTAGATTTCTCTTCCTTGCAACCCAAATCTATTTAAGATGATTAATTCATTTATCATAGTCAATACACTTTATTTTTAAATAAACGTTTTATTTTGGAATCATTTTAAATTTACGGAACAATCGAGCAGGTAAGTAAAGTCCTCTTGTACTCCACAAGCAGTGTCCCCTATTACTAACATTATATGGGGCATTTGTTAAAATGAATACTTATTCATATATTTTATTTTGATTTTTTTCTTTCTTTTTTAGGAGTCCCCTTCCCCCTTGTTTATACATTTTAAATATCCATACTTTGTTCAGATTTCCTTTGATTTTGACTAATGTCTTCTGCCCAAGATCCCATTCAGAATAATCACATTACATTTTGTCATCATGTCTCCATATCCCATCTTGGCTGTGACAGTTTCTCAGATTTTCCTTGTGTGTTTTTTTATTTGTTTGTTTTTATATATCTATGACACTATAAGAAATATATAGGTTTGGTGTTTGTCCCAAGTTCCTGGCACACAGCCCATAAAACACTTGGACTCTGGCAAGTGTTAGGAATGCCTCTTGTATGCTAATGAGATGGACTCTGTCATCTGGTAGCCCCAAGAGGTGCCATGTGGGCTGGTTCCCATAAAGATCAAGGCATGATTACAGGACTGGAACTTTCAGTCCCCCCTCGCCCCTTCTGTGGAGGGGAAAAGGGCTGGGTTTGGGCGAATCCTCGCTGGCCAGTGAATTGATCAATCTTGCCTACAAAACAGCCTCCATTAAAACCCCTAACGGAGAGCTGTCAGGTTGGTGGGTCCCTCAAGGTGCTGGGAGGGGGTGTGCTTGGAGAGGGCATGGAGCTCTGCACCCCTCCTCCCATAGCTGGCCCTATGCTTCCCTTCCACGTGGTTGTTCTGACTTGTATCCTCTGTAGTAAACCTGTGACCATCAGTAAAGCACTCTCCTGAGTTGTGTGCCGATTATGGGCCTGAGGAAGGGATTATGGGAACCCTCAAATTTATACCCAATCAGACCTGTGGGTGGGCAGCTGGGACTTGCCGACTGGCATCTAAAGTAAGGGGCAGATTTGTGGGACTGAGCCTTCACTCACTATAAATAGTGTCAAAATTGAATTGGCTGTGGAGTTGAAGTGGTTGGTGCGAAGAAAACCCCCACACATTTGGTGCCAGTGTTGTGTACGAAAACAGTTCAGTGTGAAAACAAAATAATAACAGAATAAAATAAAATAGAAACAGTTCAGTGTGAAGCACAGTTACTTTACTAAATAGCAGCTGCAACTATTATTCCAAAGCACAGTGTCAGCCCCTCTAAAATCATTTTTCCTTATGGACGCTAGTGGGGCATAATTTTAGCCACTGGTCTTATTTTGTTTCACTGTTCTGTCTCCTAAGCTTTCATTGTCAAAATTACTCTTTCTAGCCCAGCTGGTGTGGCTCAATGGTTGAGCATCGACCTATGAACCAGGACGTCACAGTTCGATTCCCTGTCAGGGCACATGTCTGGGTTGCCAGCCCGATCCCCAGTAGGTAGCGTGCAGGAGGCAGCCAATGGATGATTCTCTCTCATCATTGATATTTCTATCTCTCCCTCTTCCTTCCTCTCTGAATTCAATAACAATACTAGTATTTTTAAAAAAACAAAACAAAAAACTACTCTTTCTAATTATCCCCAGAAAAGATGACTTGCAGTTTTTGTAAACTGGATTAAAAAGGTTAAGGTTGCCAAACATGTATATAGAAGTTTATACACATAGAGTTGAATTTTGCACAAATGTGACTGGTCTTCGGGGATGAATGATGATATAATTAAGCCTAAATTCCTTTCTCCCTCCAGTCTCTCTGGGAATCGTGCAGTATTGAGGCCTCCCTCATATCTGTTGTGCATCACTCCTCAGTTTTAACTCACCATTCCAGTCAAGCATGCCTATTCAGATCCGACCAGTTCTCTCCCAGGTACCTCCTCCACTCAGATCAGACCTGGCAGCCAGGTGTGGCTAGTCTCGCCATAAAATCAAAGGTTCTGGAACAAAGGTTGAGCCCTGACTGGAAGTTTCCTCTTGTCAGGCAGAGAAATCCACTTCAACACAGAGCTTAGTCTTTGAAGGGTGAGGCTCTGAGGCTGGGAAATGTAATCAACATTTTCACATTGAATGATACGTGACAACTTTAGTGTTTATACTTGTTTGATTTTTTTTTTACTTGATTGATTTTTATTCGTGGACATTGCTTCCCTATTTTATATTCTCAGATAGCATTTATCTACTTTCAAATTAATTTAGCCTAAATATAAGCATTAACAATAATAAAATTTTCAGGAAATAGTAAGAACTGCAAGTTTTCTTCATGAAAGAAAGACCCTGTACTTGAAACGGAGTAAAAATAAGTGTTAGTGATTAAAAAAGACTGTAGTGTACAAAATTACGTACTAAGCATGGCTTCTAAAGAAGACAGTTATGGGAGAACCTTTACACCATTAAAAATGTGTTTGGGCCCTGGTTGGTGTGGCCCAGTGGTAGTGTACCGGCCCTCAAACTGAAGGGTCATGGGTTTGATTCCCGGTCAAGGGCACGTACCTGGGTTGCAGGTTCATTCCACAGCCCCACTTGGGACACCTGTGAGAGGCAACCAATCAATATGTCTGTCTCTCTCTCACATAGATGTTTCTCTCTCTCCTCCTCCTCCCTCTCTCCCGTCTATCTCTCTAAGGATCAAAGGAGAAAATTACTCAGGTGAGGATTAAATAATAATAATAATAAAATAATGTTGAAGAAGAAGTTATTTTAAAATGGAAAACATGCCGAAACCGGTTTGGCTCAGTGGATAGAGCGTCGGCCTGCGGACTGAAAGGTCCCAGGTTTGATTCCGGTCAAGGGCATGTACCTGGGTTGCGGGCACATCCCCAGTAGGAGATGTGCAGGAGGCAGCTGATCGATGTTTCTCTCTCATCGATGTTTCTAACTCTCTATCTCTCTCCCTTCCTCTCTGTAAAAAATCAATAAAAAAATATATTTAAAAAAAATGGAAAACATTTATTTTTAAATGTATGTGTATAAATATGTTTATGTACACATACGATGTTTGTACGAACTCTTTAGTCTTTTTGGATTATGGCACTTGGCTATCCAAATCTACTTTGACCTCTCAGTAAAATAACTTAAAATTTGGTGTTCTATTGTATTTATTCCAGAGACTAATCTCGAAAATTTAGTGTTATATAGGACAGAAAATGTAATGCCCTTAATATAGCAATAGCAAATTTACCAAGTTTTCCTGTCATTTAAAATTCCATATGCTTAATTTGTGCTTTTGTAGTCATTTTAGAAAGGTGAGAATTTCTTTTTATAATCCAAGATGTTAAAAGGATGCTCTAAAAGTAACTTTTCAATTTAAGGCCCATATATTACTTCTCGGCCTTTGACTAAGATCAAGTGTAGATATCTGTTCTTATCAGTTAAAAATATATATAGTATTTACTGATTTGAGAGAGAGACATCAATTAGTTGTTCCACTTATTTATGCATTCATTGGTTGATTCTTGTATGTGCCCTGACCAGGGATCAAACCTGCAACCTTACGTAACGGGGTAATGTTCTAACCATCTGAGCTACCAGGCAGGGCTGTTCTTATCAGTTTAATATCTGATATGTCCTCTATCTAAGGACAGCATATTAAATGGACTTCTGAAGCAGGGAGATGGAATAGGAGCTTGCTGTGTCTATTCCAAACATCCACCTGGTATTGCAGTACTTTGGGAATGGTGCACCACAAGAAAAAAGAAGAAAAAAATTAAGGCCTATCATTCTTCTGTTTGCTGTTAAAGTAAGTTGGATACAGACCTATAGGAGTTTAAAAGCTAAAATAAATAAGGGATCACAGACTAAGTTACATTCATGGGAAAGAATGGCTTCCTTTGATAGACTATTCAGTAAACAGAAAGCTGGCTGATGAGAACAAACATTTCCAGCCTCCCATATTTACTAAGAGAAATGGAGTTATAATCTTTTTTTTTTTTTAATCCTCACCCGAGGGTATTTTTCCATTGATTTTCAGAGAGAGTGGAAGAGTGAAGAAAAGACAGAGAAAAACACCAATGTGAGAGAAACACATTGATTGGTTGCCTCCTGCCTGTGCCCCAACCAGGACCCAGGCCAGGGAGGAGCCTGCAACCCAGGTACATGCCCTTGACAGGAATCAAACCCAGGACCCTTCCGTCTGCAGGCTCTATCCACTGAGCCAAACCAGCTAGGGCTGGAATTACAATCTTTAATGTAGAGAGATTAAAGGTTTTCTTATAAAAAAGTGGAGTTAAATGAGATGATCTCTAAGATTTCTGAAGATGTGATTTGCATATTGAATAGTCATGATGCAAGGGATGTAATTAAATACAACTTGATTTTCTCTCTAGTGGTCCCTTTAAAATTTATTCAGTGTTTCTCCCTCTTGGTGAAAACTGATAGGTCCATAACTTTTTGCTCACTCTCAGGTAAAAGACTATATATTTTTTTAAAATATATTTTTATTGATTTTTATATATTTTATGGAGTGGAAGGGAAAGGAAGAGAGAGATAGAAACATCAATGGTGAGAAAAAATCATCAGTTGGCTGCCTCCTGCACGTCCCTTACTGGGGACCGAGCCCACAACCCAGGCATATGCCCTGACTGAGAATTGAACCCGTGACCTTTTGGTTCGTGGGTCGACGCTCAACCGCTGAGCCACACCCAGCTGGGCATGACTATATTTTAAGATCACAAGAAATCAGCCTCATTTCTGCCAACAGATATGCCCAGTCTTATCTATTATTCACAATTTCAGTATTAATTTTCATGTGAGACTTCTAGATGGGCATTACTACTGCTCACCGATATTTTTAGTCCTTCTCTCCTTGCAGTTGGGCAAGCTTTCACTACTCTGGCCAATGAATTGTGTCCAGAGATAGTATGAACAGTTCTGAGCCACTGGTGATGAACGGGTGCCCAGTTACCCATATTCTCTCCTTCCGCTGGGGCTAACCCTGAAGCATCATGTTGAGATGGAGTTGACACAGTATCATAGCAGCCTGGAATATCCTGTCATTACATGGAGGACAGCTGCCCCGGAGAGCCATCTGGACCCATGTTGGACTGTATGTGAATGAAAAATAAACTTTTTTGTTAAGGAACTGAGATTTTTGTGTCGTTACAGCACCATAACCTATCCTAATACAGACTTTTCCATCATCCCCAAGCTATGGCTTCTTGCAGGTGGCTTCTCCCCTTCCTACTTAACGGTGGCCCTTGATCTGGGATAGGAGAGGAGGTCATAATCAACCTCTCTCTCTCCCTGCTGCTCCTCCTTCCTCTGCTAGTCTTTGCTTCAGACTTGTGAGTAGTGGGGTAGGAGGAACGGGTAGCATTGAGGAAGGAAAGAAATAAAGGTTCTTATTTGACTGAGTAGGTTTGTGTTCTCTGGGCCTGCAAGATATTTGCAGTTGACTTATCCTTTGTTTGTTTGTTTGTTTGTCCTTATTTTTTTAAATCCTCACTGGAGGATATGTTTATTGGTTTCCAGCAGTTGCCAACCGGTGGTCCGAAGACCACTGGTGGTCCATGAGGTCCGAAAGGTTGGCGAAGGCTGGTTTAAGGAAACCTAAAATTTAGACAGAAGAAGGGAGAGAGGAACATCGATTGGTTGCCTCGCGTACGTCCCCCAACCCTGGACTGAAAGGAAACCTAGGCACATACCTTGACTTGGAAGTGAACCTGTGACCTTTCGGTGCACAGGGCGATGCTCCAACCAAGTGAGCCACACCTGCCAGGGCTTTCTCTTGTCCTTTGACTGCAGCCCCTAAATGTGGCAATGAATATTTTTTTTGCACCTCACTCAGCCTGATTTTTTATATATATATTTTGTATTGATTTTAGAGAGAAAGGGAGAGGGATAGAGAGATAGAAACATCAATGATGAGAGAGAATCACTGATCGGCTGCCTCCTGAACGCCCCCTACTGCCCCCTACTGGGGATTGAGCCCAAAACCCAGGCATGTGCCCTTGGCCGGAATCGAACCTGGGACCCTTCAGTCCACAGGTCGATGCTCTATCCACTGAGCCAAACCGGCTAGGGCTCAGCCTGATTTTTTGAAGTGATCCACTTTTGCTGTTGAGGTCCCTTCCTATCAGGTGGCTCTTTGGGGCTGGACATAAATAGGTTCCTGGCTGGTTCTCTCCTGAGTGACCCCTGCCCAATCTATGGAAAACACTCACTCACCCCTCGCTCTGACAAACTAGGAGTACAGGCACGTTACGACAGACCCCCTTTTTCTTTTGTTTTTTCAAATTTTAGCTTTATTGAGGTATAACTGACAAAATTGTAAGGTACAAAATGCACATTGTGGTCATTTGATACACATTGAAAAAGGATTTCCTCCATCTATAACAGACACATCCATCACCTTACATATTTATCGTGTGTGTGTGTTTTGTTGGTTTTTGTATGTGTGATAACATTTAAATTCATAAAAACATTTGCTAAATTCTCTTAGCAAATATTAAATTGTCTTAGCAAATATCGATTATGCAATATGGTGTTATCAACTGTAGAAAATACAGAACTCTTCACAATGGAGTCCTACCTTTCTGTAGCGTGGGTTGGGCAAATACATTTTAAGTTCTCCAAGTGACCCCACCAAAGGCCCCACTTGCTAGCCTCGTGAGAAGGTCATCTTAATGAACCGCCCCGCGAAGAGCTCTTTATGAATGCCATCTTCCTTCATGTTTTTCATCCCTTTTTGTTCTTTAAGTGTGTGAGGGCCCTAGGGTCATGAACCCAGTTCTCTCTGTTTCCTTGTTAAATAGTCTGCACCTTTCCAGCTGGTGTGGCTCAGTGGTTGAGCGTTGACCCAAGAACCAGGAGGTCACAGTTTGATTCCTGGTCAGGGCATGTGCCTGGGTTGCAGGCTCAATCGCCAGTGTGGGGTGTGCGTGCAGGAGACAGCTGGTCAATGATTCTCTCTCATCATTTAAAAAACATTTTTTTGCATATTTATATTGATGAGAGAGAATCATTCATTGGCTGCTTTCTGCAAAACCCACACTGGGAATCGAGCCCACAACCCAGGCAGGTGCCCTTGACTGGAATCGAACCTGGGACCCTAGTCGATGCTTTATCAACTGAGCCACATCAGCCAGGGCTCGCTCATCATTGATGTTTCTATCTCTCTCTCCCTCTCCCTTCCTCTCTGAAATTAAAAATAAAAATACAATTAAAATTAATAAATAAATATTGGTTCCAAAATTGAGCCTAAACAGGAAGTTTCAGAATTTAACATCCTCTTAAGTCTAACATTTTAAGAAATATTTTTCTGGTGTCTCCCTTTGTTAGGGTCCGAATTGTGTTCCACCTAAATTCAAAAATGCAAGTGCCAACCCTCATTGCCTCAGATATAATCCCATTTGGAAATAAGGTCTTTAAAGAGAATTTTTTACCCAAACTGTAAGAGAACATGTATTGGGTAAATTAACAGAGATAGAACAAGTAATTCCTAGAAGAAATGGGCTTTGCAAAAATGTTCTAGACGTAAAGGAAGGGCCCTTGGAGTTTGGGAGTGGGGAAGCTAATGGTCAAGTGCTGGGGAGTGAGGGGGGTGGGGAAGGGAAATGGAGAGGCAGAGGGAAAGCAAGGGCTTACTTGGCAGTGATGTTTTGGGAAAAGCTTGCCCTGCAATTTCAGAAGTGGCCAAAAAGCCAGTGAGATTTGGCATATTCACATTATTGCTTCGTATTGTGGAAATAGGACAGTTCATGACATCAAAAAATTGGTTGTGTAGATGGTTTCTTATCCATAATGTTAAAGCAAGGAGAAAAGAAAGCTTGAGAATTGTGCCATTTAAGGAGTGTTCAGTAGGAAAACAGCTGTCAGAGGGGGAATACAGGAAGTGATTCCAAAAATAGGGGCAGAATTAACAGTGTCAGACTGCAGAGGTCACAAGTTGGCCCGAAAAGCTCTTGTGGCCGTGGCTTGAGCAGCCACTGGGAGAACAGTGGAGGAAACTACACAGTGATTGTTGAGTATAAGAAATCCTTGTATTGAGGGCACGTGTTTCATTTTGTTTTGTTGTTGAATGGTTGGCATGTGGACCTGATTGTAGGCAGAGGAGCAGTGAAAAGCAAGTGATTAAAGATGTAAGAGAGGGCCCTGGCTGGCTCAGCTGCTTCGAGCAGTGGTCGGCAAACTGCGGCTCGAGAGCCACATTCGGCTCTTTGGCCCCTTGAGTGTGGCTCTTCCACAAAATACCACGTCCGGGCGCGCATGTACGGTGCAACTGAAACTTCGTGGCCCATGCGCAGAAGTCGGATTCTAGGCTCTAGGGGATGTGGAACTGTCTCTAGAAGTCCCCCAACCAGTTAAATTTGTCATTTCTAATTTAAACACATCTCAGCTATTTATGGCTTCCTTGTGAACATCCAGTGTTACTCCTTAAATAGCTGGGGCTGTTTTTGAAACCCAGTGTAGCATGTTTCCTTCCTAGTGGTGAACTTCTAAAACACTTCCTCCTTTCTTCTATCTTAAGATAGTACTGTATCAGATGTCCTCCCGGCACTATAACTAAGAAAGTGGGAAGTATTGAGCCTGTACTTAGAAAGTGTGTGTATATAGGGGCGGGGGGAACCAAGACTAACTGCTTTAGTGGATTAAACTAGCATGATCACTTAGGCTTTTAAAATATCTCTATAGCTCAACTTCTATGTAATTTGTGCCAGTACTCAGATTTATGACCTTGTAGGACCTGTGTTGAATTCCTGATTTGTCTTACAAAGCATATTTCCTCAACTCCTGTGGCATTTCCTGATGATTCCTCAAACTTTAGCAATCTATGTACTGTCTTGCATTGTTTGCTGTGTATGTGCTTTTAAGAGTCTGAATTGGTACATATTTCGTGGTCTTTCTGTTTTATTAATTGCAGCTGAGAGAAACAGAGACCCCAAACAGTGGCTCCAATACACAACACAGATTTTATTTTTGTAAGTTAATGAGAAGTTCAAAAAGTAGGCAGTTGTTGGTGTTAATTGGAGGGTACGAGGATATCAAGGCTGAAGTCTTTGGTGTTTTCTGAGCTTTTCTTGGGGTCATGCGATGGCTGACCCTAGCCAACGTATCTATATTTTCAGGCGGCAGGAAGGAAGGAGGAAACCTATTTCAAGTAAAGCAGAACTTTCTCCTTACATGTCATTGGAGAGAACAGTCACATGGCCACCCCAACTGTAAAGGAAGCTGAGATTTGTTGTTCTTGAGCAAATTGCCATCTCTGACAAAATTGAGGTCCTATCAGTAAGAAAGCAAGTGAGAGTGTATGCTAATTCGGCACTTAGCAGTCTGCCACACTACACCATAGTGTCTATCTTGTTGACTTAATATTTGATCAAGAGAAAACACATGTATATAATCTAATATTACTGGTGGTCAGTTGGCTGGTAGAAAAATAGAGCATCCCAGCTAGTTCAAATACTTGGTACTACAGCAGAAAAGAATTCAAATTCAGAATAGTTCTGCTCTTCTGGCCGCCCCAAGATTAAAGATTTATCCATTCCCACCTAAATTGTCTAGATCTTAAATAGTTCTTGAGACCTGGCCCCTGCCTTCATACATGTGAATCAGATGTAGAGGCTGGTCTCCCAAGTAAATGTGAAACTAGCTTAACAGCTAGAGTCCTAACAGCACTTTCAAGGTATCAATAAAAGGCGACGTGGATTTCAAAGGAATAGGAGATGACGTTGTGTCATATTTAATGGATGCGGTGGTATTTGAAGGGTACCAATTCTGATTGGTTCAGTTTGAATAAAATGTTTTGTAAAGTAAGGGAAATACATTAAATTCTTAATATTGGCCAGAACCGGTTTGGCTCAGTGGATAGAGCGTCGGCCTGTGGACTCAAGGGTCCCAGGTTCGATTCCGGTCAAGGGCATGTACCTTGGTTGCGGGCACATCCCCAGTGGGGGGTGTGCAGGAGGCAGCTGATCGATGTTTCTCTCTCATCGATGTTTCTAACTCTCTATCCCTCTCCCTTCCTCTCTGTAGAAAATCAATAAAACATATTAAAAAAAAATTCTTAATATTGGCAAAGACTATATCCAGGATCATCTTGAATCTCCAGATCTGCAAGTATGGAAATGTTTATTCCGGGCAATGACTTTGGCCTTTGAAGTCGCATTTGTCATGTTTCCTGTGTATCATCCTCATACAGCAAGTTAACCCCATGAAAAGTTCGGCTTCTTTTCTAGTAAGCCATTTTTAGGTTAGCTGGAACAGTTAGGACGTTAACCTAAAATTAAAATGCCAAAATAAGAGGCAAGGAGCATTTATTTGAAACTTAACATAATACCTAATTGGGAAAGCACTGATCCAGGCAGAAGCCCAAGACTGTTGGGGTTAGGAGACAAAGGCAAGAGGTGTTTATGAGAAAGGGAGAGGGATCAATTACACCAAGAGAAGAAAGACATTTCTGTTTGTAGAGAATCGAACAGAGTGACGCTAATGCTAAATAATGTTTTTAATTTTCAGTTCTGCTGTCATCAGGTAAGTCATAATATCTGCTTTCTTGTTATCTTTGTTAACAGTTCTTTGGGGAATAATGCTGCTTTAGGCCCAGTCCAAAGGTTATTTTGCCTGTTTCCATATTCCAAAGGTCTGAGGAGTAAGAATGCAAGGCACTTCCTCTGAGGTGGCAGCTCCGGTTCCATTTTAAAGGGTTCTGTTGGCGTACTTTTCCTACTGTTTTATGACTTGTTTTCTTTTTGTTGTGAATGCATTTACATAACAGATGGAGACATGCTTGAACTGGACACTAGGATTTTTTTTTTCTTCCTTTCTGGATACTAGTATTTTTAATTTGTCTAAAAATTCTCCTCTCTGGCTAAAAGCCTGAATAGCCTTAAATGCTTTTACTTTCTTCATTTGCGTTACCAACGGGAACCATTGATGCAAGGGGATGAACAGTATCCTCTCTCCCCCGCCCCGCCCCCCCAGTAGGGCTATTTTTTACAATCTCATAAGTGCTGACTGACTTTATAAGCCATGACAAAGGTGGGCAAACCTTACATTTTGAAGTATAAGACCCCATGTGCTAGTATTGAAGTACACCAGCGGTTCTCAGTGCTCCTAGCCAGCATCAGCATCTTGGGGGAAATTGTAAGATACACAAATTCTCTAGCTCTACTCAAGATTTACTGAATCCAAAGCCGACCTGGGCGGGGCCCAGCTCTCTGCTTCAGCCTGCCCTCTGTGTGATTCTGATGCTTGCTAAAGTTGGAGAACCATTGAAGCAAACAATTCAAATCCTTACCTCCAGCAACATGACAAATTTTACAAGTCACACAACTTCAGGAAGATTGCTGACAAATAGTCAAAAATGGGTCAGCCAAACAATGACTGTGTAAAGAAAGCTGATAAGGGTTTAGAAAAATGGGCACTTTCATTCCTCAGTTGGAGGCGGTTTACATTAGCTAAATAAATTATAGTGACGGCTAAATGATGGGGCATTTGAATAACAAGATATTGTACAGCCCGGCCAATGTGGTTCAGTAGTTGAGTGTCAACCTATGAACCAAGAGGTCACCAGTTTGATTCCTGGTCAGGGCACATGCCCCAGTAGGGGTTGTGCAGGAGGCAGCCAATCAATGATTCTCATCATTGAGGTTTCTATTTCCCCCAAAGAGTAAATCTGCATGAATTAACATTTTTAAAGGCTCAAAAGAGAGTAACCAGAGGAAAAAAAACAAAGTGTAGAACAGTTATGGTCCCGAAAGAGACAACACCCAAGGAATGACATATGATTGTATATCATTGGAAATTTGGGGGGAAACCACACAAGAAGCTCTTTATAGTTTTTTCCTTTAACAACACAAGTTTATTAACATGTATATGTCAACTGTAAAGAATTTTCATAAGACTATTTTTGAGCCAAAACTGAATTAAGGAAGAAATGTAAAGAAAATTACATGAGGGTGGGAGAAAGGGAGGCAAGGAGGAGATTACAGGAGAGTTAACAAAATTATGTGCTCTCTAGAGGATGATTATGCTTCTTCTGAAGGTTCTTTAACTTCGGGCAAAGATAAATAAACCTCTTACTAGGCAAGGTTTAGGCCTCGGGTGTGACTACCCAAGGTGGCCTGCGCAGTTAGGAATTTGTGATCAGATCATCCTGGGAGGTTATTTTCCATAGAACCCCCCTATTTTGTCCACATGTACATGGGAGATACCTGTGGGAAAATGAGTAACTCTCTTAGTGGCTTAGAAGTATGCCATCTACAGTTAAGACAAAAGAGAGAAGGGCATGGGGGAGGCCTGTTATGAGGTAGGGGGGATGAAATGTATGGTGAAGTGAGTACAGCCCATATGCAGATTTACGTCGGCGCTTCCCCGCTGGTAATGTGGAATCATGTCCAGTTAGCCCTCTTTTGTTTGCTTTTAAAATAACTCAGGCATCACGATATGTAGAGCTATTGAGTTGAGAGGCATATAAATAACCCTGAATCCTATTTTAACCCTTATTTTCCTTTAAGTAGAGGTTATACTTCATATCTTTGGTAAAATAATTAATTTGAAATCTAATTACCATGGTAGGTTTTCCCCCTTGAAAAGGCAATCTGGGCAAGCTATACAATTCTGTGTTTTTGTCAGCAGGTGGCAGAGTTCTCTCTTTGCTCTGTATGGCACAGGGCTACATTCCTAAGTTAACTTTCTTGTTTATGCACTTTTGTTTACTCTCTTGGTGTTGCTTCAACCTATCTATCTGTACAATATAAACCACCTGGCAAGGAGACAACTCTGAGATGTCCCAAATTAAGTTACAGCAGGCCAGAGACCAAAAAGGGGTTATCAGTTCACAACTGCAGGGCAACACCAACAAAACACTGCCCACACTCCTGAGTGTACATTGGAATTTTGGATTATTTTCAGGTGGCTATTTCACGAATGTCTAAAAGAGAAAATAGCCAGGTGCTGTCAAACCCCAGGAGCCTCTCCTTCTCGAATTTTCCAATCTCCTGCCCACAGCTAATCCAAGTAGCAACACTTCTTCCTTACGAATCTATGTGCCTATCTCAGAACTAGCCGTACTGTGCTCCATCCTCCTCCATCCCCTTTTTGTCCATAGCCAATGTGAATTGTTTCAGAACAACTTACCTGTTGTATAGAAACTTCTGCCAACGCCCGGATGATGGACATGCTCGCCTTCCCTCACCCCCACCCCCACCCCCGCCATGCTGCTGGCAGTTTAGACGCCAGGCCCCAGGACCTGCCTTCTGTTTCTTGCTACCAACGGCCTAATAAAAACCTTTCTTTGAAAAAGAATTTCAGCCGTGGAAATTAAAATTTTGTTTGAATGTCATACTTGCGTTAAAGTCAGTGCTGTTTATCAATTCCTTACATGTTGTTTGTCTTCCTCATTTTCAAGGTCCTAGTCATGACAAGATTGCTTAGGATTGCTTAAAATGTTTGGCAACTTCCCGCTGATAAGTACGTGGAAGTAGACAAAGTCACGTGTGGGTTCCCATCCTTCCTGCCCCCATTTTATCTGCCCGGCAGACTCATCTTGGCACAGTCCTCTCGTTTGTCTCACACCAAGTGCCCCAGTTAGGGTCTGAGTTCAGAGTCTTGTCATTTAAAAAAAAATCATCTATTCTTATACAGTTTCCCCCCAGGAGCAATTTGTCAGTTTATCCAGAACCATTAGGGCTCTAAGGGAATGAGACCCTGGATTGATTCGGGTGGAGGGAGCCAGGGAAAGTCAGAGAACCTCAGCATTATAGAATAACGAAGTGTTAGAAACTGGAAACCCACTAGGTTATCTTAAGAAAAAACTGGGCCACACTGGGATTAGGACTAGAAAACAATTAGAAGTGGGTTCCCATTTTAATTTGGCCTATTATCCAGGAACCAGGAAACAGGAAGTAAAATTTTGGGCCAACTACACAGCCCAGCTGGCAGGTGTTGTACTCATCTATGAATGTGCCTCGGAACTGGCCAGGCACAGCAGTGCCCGACTCCCGCTCTCTGAAGCTGGTTGGTGAAGCAGACTTCCCAGCAGGGATGAGAATTCCTTCTCGAGTGAAGTGTTCTTGTGTTGCTCTCTTTCAACACTTTGTCTTTCCCAGCTAATGAAATACTTGACTTTCTTTTGTCTTTTGTGCATCCCCTCTAATACACTGACAACAAAACAGATCATGTGCTTCACTGTGGATTCCCAAAAAGTTACTCACGGGGTCCACACGCGTGGATTTCCAGTCCTGTGACTCAGCTTTAGGGAAGTTTTAGTAATTAAGGACTCAAAAACTAACTAACTAACTACATAAATAAATAAATATAATTAAGGGCTCACGAGTACCTGAATTAAGATCCAGATTTTTGTAAGGAGTTTGCCTGTTTTATTTATGTATATTAAGCTCCATCTCCCCTTTGATCCTCTTTTTATTTCTGATGTAAAAATAAATAAATCTAGATAAGGAAAAAGAGGCTGTCTGCAATTTTACCACCTTAAAAACAAAACAAAATAAAAGAAAAAAACATATTTTAATAATTGTACTTACTACTTTCTTTTCTACGTATATAAATATTAAGTATTATTTTTCCCAAAAGGAGATCATATTCTAACATTGTTTTTAACAAGATTATTCACTTATTAATTTGTTTCTCAGTAATACATTTATACTTCTTTTAATAACTATTATGTTACTTTAGGTTATTGTACCCTATATGAATATCACAACTTATTTTGTTTTTGTTTGTTTTTTTACTTTTTATCACAACTTCTTTAGCCAGTGTCTTCATTGTGCAACATGGTTGTCATTATGAGACATGCTGGATCCACGAACAGTCGTACAGCAGCTGTGCGTGCCTGTGGCTGTTGGCCTGGAATTACTGGGTCAGGAGTGTGTGCACATCTAAGGAATGTGCCGCCAGGTTACACTGCGGGAAGGCGGTCCCATTTACATTGCCACCAGCCTGTGTTCAGTGCTTCGCTCCCTGTTTTCCTGGGAATAGGCATCACTTTTTCCTCCTCTTTCCAACTGATCGTTACTTCTAAGATGTCAGTTACTTTTGAAGTTGAACTTTTAAAAAGACTTGGCCATTTATTTTCTTCTTTCCTGAACCGTAGGAGTTCTCGGTGTGATTTGCAAAGGCTCTTTATAAGGTGACTGTAACCACAAGAGCATGGCAGAAACACGCTGTCCGGGGCTTTCTGTTTGTACTCCCATTTCTGAGCAATCTGAACGGGACCCTCCTCTTCAAGCCTTCACAGTGTGTCTTCGGAATGTTGTGCACTTGGCTCCTCATTTACACATCGTGACTTCATCCTGTAGCCAGATGGGAGGGGAATATAGCATGTTGTTTGAATGTTTGTGTAAGTTACTCATTGGTTTACCCTCCCAGATATAGAATGAGAAAGGCAACTACAGAAAAAAAAAAAAAGGCAGGTATGATTTTGTAGATAATTTCTGTTTTAGGGTCATAAGCATGACTTAACATATGCCATGTTCATTTCTTTCAAAGAGGCGGTAGCATTATATATGTTCACTTTCTTATATTTTGAGACATGTAAGTTTCTTTAAAAAATTGATTTTATTTTTTAAAATAAATTTTTATTGATTTCAGAGAGGAAGGGAGAGGGAGAGATAGAAACATCCATGATGAGAGGGAATCATTGATTGGCTGCCTCCTGCATGCCCCCTACTGGGATCCAGCCCACAACCGGGGCATGTGCCCTTGGCTGGAATCGAACCCCAGACCCTTCAGACCGCAGGCTGACGCTCTATCCACTGAGCCAAACCAGCTAGAGCTAAAAATTGATTTTAGAGAGGGAGGGAGACAGAAACATCGATGTGTGAGAGAAACATTGCGGTTGCCACCCACATATGCGGCCCATCCAGGACCGAACCACAACCTAAGTATGTGCCCTGACCAGGAATTGAACTGGGATCCTTCCATGCATGGCACAACGCACAGCCAACTGAGCCACACCAGCCACAGCGGAGCATGCAATTTTAATTTAAAAAATAATCTTTATTTTCTTCTGGGTGTGTGATATAATCATTACAGAAAACACCAAAGAATACGAAGAAAATGCAATCACTTGTGACCCTATCCTTCCTCTGTAATGCTTGTTGATTCTTAGAATATATTTGATATAAAAAAGTATATTCTTCAGTTTCTTTTAAAACCTATGAGCATTTTCAAAACCTTATGATTTTTAAAACTTAAGTTATCACCCACTGCTCTTCCATATAATTCTTTGCTATATTTTCTTACATCGTCAGTAGCAACGTCATTATTAGTTTATGCTCTCAAAAAGGATATTTTTTCCATTTTCCACTGATTTTAGAGAGAGTGGAAGGGAAGGGGGAGAGAGACACACACACACATCTGATTGCCTTTCACATGTGCACAGAATGGAGCCGGGGTAGAACCTGCAACCCAGTTACATGCCCTTGACGGGGAACTGAACTCAGGACCCTTTGGTGTGCAAGCCAGCGCTCTATCCACTGAGCAACACTGGCCATGGCTTACCTTATTATTTTTTAAATGAGTTTATCTAGCAAAAAGGGGGTAGTAAATTAAGTCTTGTACTCTACATTTAAATGTATTGGATATACCATACTAATACTGAAAAAAAAGCTTAAATAGAATAACCTTTTGCCATTTTTAATATAACCCATATCAAAATAGCAATCCTAAACAATACTATTTCTTTTTCAACAGACAGAATACCAACTGTGTGATGTGGAAAGAGTCCAAAATTAAACAAAGTTTTTCATCTTGTTCCATTCCAGGCACAAAGATTCAGATATAAAATGGAAACAATTTCAGTCCTAAGAACACAGTGCTTTTGAGGAAAGGAGAGCTAAGAAAGACTCCCTGCATTGATGATACTGTCTTACATCCAGTTTTCTTGAACTTGACCTTCCTATTGCCACAATGTCATTTACTTCTGGAGTTTAGATTCCAGAATTTATTACTTTTAAAAAGAAAATAAAAATTACATAGACTACCTTCAAGAACTTTATTTGCAAAAAAAATAATTTTATTTGAGTTTCTGAAAATTAAATTAGTCCCTCTTAGATTTCCGCACGGAGTTTTTAAGAAATGCATTGAGATCAGAACCGTGGGTTTCCCTCCGTTTGTCCATGTGCGTCGATTCACACATGCAGCAGTCAAGGTCAGCAGCAGTCACCCAGGCAGAAGACGTTTTGGGAGTGATTTTCCATGAGAAAAACGTATGAGAAAGTCTTTCTTTGTTGTCTATTTTCCTAAAATGTAATACTGTATTGTCTCATCTTTGTTTTTGATCCTTAAACATTTTAAACCACATTCAAATAAGCATCTAGAGCAGCTTGTTTTAATTTTGTTTTGAAGAGTCACCATGTTGAAGGTAGTTGACTGGTCTCAGAAGAGTTCTAAGAAAAGTCTGATACCTAGACCGGTGTTTTGTTGTTGTTGTTGTTGTTTTGTGGTTTTTTGGGGGGTTTTTTTTAGACTGGTGTTTTGCATTTTTAAAAAAACCAAACATCTTCCTATTGACATCATGCAGCAATTAGCAGGAACAACTTTTGCAAGAGTCCCTATAGAGTATTGATCTCACCTCCTACTGAATTGTCTTCCTTATATGGCTTTATTGTTTTGTTTGGAATAACTTCCTAGGGTGTCAGTCAAGTTCATATTGAAGTTTAAAAATACATTGGATGTAATGAACATCATAAACTGATGAACAGAAATAGATACAGAGACAAAGAAGCATTGAACAGACTGTCAAACTACAGCAGGAAGGCAGGGCAGGGTTGGGAGCGGGTAAGAGATCAACCGAAGGACTTGTATACATGCATATAAGGATAACCAATGGACACAGACACTGGGGGGGGGTGGCGGGGGGGTGAGGGCATTTTGGGGGGGGGGGGTAGGGGAGGCCGGGGGGAGGTCAATGGGGGAAAAAGGAGACATAGGTACTACTATATGTAATACTTGAAATAATAAAAAAAATACATTGGATGGTCGAATGATAATTGGATTATGGTAAACTGAATTACTAGTTAAATCTTAGATTGAATTATTGAGAAATAATACAGGTTTTACGTGGGGTTAGGAAATGATTTCTTTCACATATAATTTAATTAGTGTAATAATTTACTTCCCTATCCCAAGATTAAAGGCAAAATGAATCAAGCAGTGAATAAGTAATTAAGGTTTAAATGGATAGATTTGATTTTCTCTGGGCTCTTTTGTTTTTTTCATATTTTCAAAAACTAGAGAAAGGTTTTGCTGGCAAAATACGAAGTGATTGCCTATAGGTTTTTAAGTTGACTGAATCGTTGTCAGTCTCTAAAAGGTAACTGGTCTCTCAGAAGTACAGACGGGTAGCCCTTTCTCCATTGATGAATACAGTTTCGGTGTCACGAGGGGAGAAAAACCTTCCGAACCTTGGAGTCGTGTAGAGGTCCTTCGGCATGTCGAGTTCAGGTTAGAGTTTGCGTTAGGAGGGGTACACGGGTGGTTTCGGTTTTTATGACAATGAGTAAAGAAACTCCAAGGCAACAGGGCCCAGAGATGAAAGTCCACTCTGCTTCCCTCTGGATCCTTTCTTTATATCCCTTCTAAAAAAAGTACCTACAGCTATTTGAAGCAAAGTTCATTTTCTTTTGTTCAGTGTCTTGCCTCTATCCTTTTCTGTGGCACCGTTTCCAAACATTCTTTTTTTTTTTTTAGACACAAAAAAAGTATTTATTGTTATGCCATCAAATTTTCCCCCATTGCCACCTGCTTCATTCAGTTCTTGTCACCTCATTGTAGTCCTTTGAATAGGTTATACTTTTCTGTGTTTCTAGTTTCTTTTTTTTTTTAATTTCTTTATTGGTTAAGGTATCCAAACATTCTTATTTGTAAACATAGCTAGCCCTCTCGTGTAATTGTTATGTCTATTATTGCCTAGAAACAGCATATCCTGTGAGAAATAAAAGTGTTACAGCTCTTGTACATAAGTTACATAAGTAATGAGTGACTCAACACCTCTCCAAACCTTAGATTCCTTATCTATCAAAAAGGGGGAATTATTACCTTTCTCTTAAGGCTATGCTCATTAAAATAAATGAGAGGGTGCGTGCTTCTGGGACTCTGGCACCCAGGAAAGAAAGTGCTAGAAGAGTGTTGGTCCCCCCTGGGGACAGTCCACCAGACATACCGTTGCACGCCGCTGCATGTACACTTACGGGGTGGAACTAGAAGGCAGCAGCCCCCTGTAGGCAGGAGGCAGCTCACACACCCCCTCGTCTCACTCTCCTTTGACTAGCAGGTGGAACCCCAGCAAAGCCAGAATCATCGTCTACCCTTAGGGACCACAATGGCCCTCCTGATAAGATCGTAGCCATCTTTCTTGTCTGTCTTTGTTTTATTTCAGAGTAAACTGGCTAAATTCCTTGTTTCTGTCCCTATTTTAGAAACATTGTTTTAAATAGTCTATCCATATGATGTTGGCTGGTTCTGAAGGTTGTGTGTGTGTGTGTGTGTGTTTAAACTTTCTTTTTCTGATTATGGGCGTGATTGGTGCTACTACTGCAACATTATTTATTTTCCAAGGAACTCGTTTATTTTATAAAGTTCAGAACATAAAAATGGCCTCTTGATCCCATCATTGTCTTGTGTTCTGTTTTAGACTTCCTAAGCTCATATAAAGATTTATCCCCCAAGTTGGACTCTTGCTGTAGATCCTTGTGGCGTTTTTTTGATTAGTAGTAGATCAGGCACACCTCAGCACATCTGTACCTGCTGCCCTCACAGAGCAGTGCTGTCCAGTGGTTTACAGGCACAGGATCTGAAGTCAGAGTGACCTGAGTTTGAATCCAGTTCTGCCACTTGCCAGCTGCAAGCCTTCCTTTAGTCACCTGTAAAGTGAGGGTAATAATAGCCCATCCTTCTAGGGTTATGAGTGTTAGATGAGATGAGGAATGTCAGGTGCTTAAGAAGTATCTGGCACATCATAAATGTACAATAAATTTTACCTATTTATAACATTTTTAACAATTGTATCATTTTACATTTTATGTGTATACCACAATTTATTCAGCCCTCCTGTATTAATGAACATTTAGATATTGGTCATTTAGGTGTGTGTTTTTTTAAATATGTTTTTATTGATCTTAGGGGCGGGGAGAGAGAGAGAAGAGAGAACAATGATGTGAGAAAGAAACATCAATTGGTTGCCTTCCATAAACCTGCAACTTCGGTATGGGCCCTGATTGGGAATCAAACCCTAGACCTTTCGGCGCTCCAGACGACACTGGACCAACTGAGCCACACCGGCCAGGGCAGTCATTTAGGTTGGTTAAGTTTCGAAGTTTTATAAAACAACTCTGCAATGTACATCTTTGCAACTAGGTATCTGTGTACTCTGCCTTATTTCCATAGGACACAAAACTGGTGTGTCAGAGAATGCATATTTTGAAAGCTTTTCATGGTGTTTCTAAATGCTGATGGAACTCTAACACCAGCATTCTTTGTTGTTGAAGATGATTTATCTTGTCATCTTTCAAAGTGATAGCTTCAAAATTCTTATCATTGTTAATTATGTTAATGTATGGGAAGAGTTAAATAACCATATTTACCCATTAATTCAGAAGTATTTTCAAAATGAATCACCTCATTGCCCTTGAACCCCCATTACTAGAGTATAAGAGATTTCCTCTTTGTGAATCGTCTCCCCTTAGTAAAATAAGTTTTTAACATTTGGCAGAGACCAAGTTTGGATCGTTTGTTAGTGGCCTTTTTTAAAAGCAGTTGTTAAATTTTTAGGGTTTTTAAAAAATATATTTTTGTTGATTTCAGAGAGGAAGAGAGAGAGAGAGAGAGAGAGAGAGACATCAATGATGAGAGAGAATCATTGATCCACTGCCTCCTGCAGGCCCCACACTAGGGATTGAGCCAGCAAGCCTGGCATGTGCCCTGACCAGGAATCGAATTGTGATGTCCTGCTTCATAGGTGGACGCTCAATCACTGAGCCACACCGGGTGTTGGGGGTAGGAGGGTGTTTTTAACAGAGAATGCTAACTTGACGAAGTTTGATTACTGAAATGTTGCGTGGGTTTGATTTCTCTTGAGCATGACCAGAAGGCTGATATAAAAATGTATTTACAGCTGCGTAGCGTAGCGTAGCGTAGCCCTGTCCCTCCTGATAAAGCTGCGCGCAGTCCGGGGCGTAATAATCAGGCCCCAACACATGGTGCTCGCTCAGTGCAGTCCACTGCTCAGGCTGGAAGCAAGCCCACTTCTCTTTAAAAGTTAACAATTTAATAAAACTTTAAAAATGTTTCCTTCACAACAGGAAAGGAACTTTGTTAAAAAAAAAAAAATTTAACCATAAAGATTAGTTTTCACTATTTGTGTCCAGGTTTGTTTTGTTTTTGTTTTTTAGCAAATCTATGCACGGTCTTGTTCACATTTTCAAATAACACAGGAAGATGTGAAGAAAACCATAAGCAATCCCTTTAAATCCCACTGCCCTGCAGTAAAGACTATGACTATTCTGTTGACCATACATACATGCACCATGGCTTTTTTCTGTGTGTCTTACATGAGCTCATCTTTTAAAAATGGCAAAACATACATAACAAACGTCTGCCGTTTTCACTGGTTTTAATGCGGCGGCTCTCAGGAGTTGGCATTGTTGTGCAACCACAGCACCATCCCCCTCTGCAAGTCCTTCCACCCTCCAAGTGGAAACTGGACCCACTGAGCAACGCCCATCACCCCTTCCCCCGCCCCTGCCCACCACAGCCTGACCTTTTTTTTAATATTGTCTTTAATGAAATACAATATTCACACAGAAAAACCCACATGCCACAAGTACGCTGACAACCCCCCAAATAAAAACCACCACGGGGAAGGAAGTATTTGTGCTAATATTGAAGTTCCTCTTTTCTCTCTGCACAGCAAGTTGTGCTCTGATAGTCCCATTGACCGTCTCTGAACGGACACATTATTTCAGTCCCCCGTGTCCTGTAGGCTGATGACCAGCTCAGAGCTAGCCAGCCCGTCTGTCACCAGAGCTTAACACAGCGCTGTGGAGTAATGAGTCACAGGCCTGTTTTTGCATAGAGCGCAGCCTGGGCGTTTGGGCCCGCCCCTCAGTTGCACCTTGTGCTATATTAGGGCTGCTCAGACAGGAAGAATTTTCTTTCGCTGGTTTATCTGGTCCGGTTACCTTCGGGGTAAGTGTGTACTGCTCTTGTAGATACTGTTGTTGAACTTGATCTAACTCTTAGTTGGTTTAGTGTCTGATTGAAATTTTAGGCATTTAAGAACATGAATTAAAGAAACAAAATAGGATGATTCAGTAGAGTGCAAAACTGTAATTTGCAAAGATCTGTATATGTAAAACTTTGCAGTGTCTTAGAGCTCAGAAATGTATAGGATCTAATTTTAAGAGGTTCTTGTTTGACATGTAGATGTTAAGAAAAAAGCAAGGTACCCTCAGCAATCTCTTTTTTTTAAGTTGGGGAAAAAGCATTATAAGGTCCGATTTTGTTGTTCACACTGTGTGACTCGATTTTTCTGGTAGTTACATGCTTTGTGTGACTAGGATTGGGAGCTATTGATTACAGCTAGTAATAAAGATAATTTTTATTTTGTGCCGCTGAGCTTTATCCAGGATATCATGGAACAGGATTATACTGGTATGTTTCATGAATTGATAAAATCTGGATTACTCCCTTTAAGGCTTATAACAAAGTGTATGTTGTTGTCAATTCAGATTCAAACATAAATATTACCATAAAAGGGAGAGCATTATGTAAAGAAGTTGGATTTTTTGTTGTAAAAAAAAGTCCAATGTAAACATTTTACCTTATTTTTTGTAGTTTGTTTTTTTAATCAGGAAAATTAGACAATGCAGCAGACCAGTTCTTAAAGCAGATGACTTGGTTTTTATTGGCAGCTTATATCCAAGCATCTCTGGATATTGCTTCCCACCTATGCTGTGCTTCTAGGACAAATTCAAGGACAGAAGAGCTCAGAGTGCCTTAAGGGTAATCAGTACAAATTACTTAATTTCTATGTGCCTTGGTTTAATGCCCCTTGAAAAAATGCTATTAGATATTAGGGCAATGTTGGTGGGGAGGATGGATGAATAAATTCTAAACTCTGGAATTATGTATTTTCATAAGTATCCACTAAATTCTGACCGAGAAGTCAAGTTTTCCTGTTTAAGAAGATTGGTATAAATTGCCAATTTTTAAGTAACTAGCCTTTGAAACGTTTTTTTTCTCTTTCCTTCTACCTCCTCCTCTTCTCCCACCATGGATATTAAGTTTCACTTCTGTTTTATATCTGTATGGAGAAAGTTTCACTTTCCAATTTATATAATTTTTTTTTACTGCTGCCTTGAAAATTTAATTAGGGAGAATTATTTAAATGCCTCAATAAACTGATTTATAATGCTATGGAAATCATGAACTTACAGTTTTATTTTTTCCCATGTGCAAAGTGCCTAAGAAAGTGCTGTTATTAAAAGCTCAAGCTTAGAACAAGTAATGCAGGTTGTTGGAAAGGGTAGTCACATGGATTCACCATGGATGTGTAGCCCTGTTACTGACGCCCTGTCCAATCTATAGTAATTCATGCCGTTCCTATGTAAGTAGTATACAGTTTGCCATTCAGGATGTCATTATCTTATTGCTGTGTAGCTAAATGATTCTTCGAGTATCAAAATTAAAGCAGAATCGTAACTTTTCGAGCTACTTATATGCAGGAATTTAATCTTTTTCATTTTCCCATAAGACTGAATCTCCAGGGCCTTTAGAAGTATTCCCCTTTCATTCAAATACTTGTATAAAGGCCAGGAGCTATTTTTCATGTAGACAGAACTTTTCAGTCATTGATTTGTCAGTGTATTTTCAAGGCAAAGTTGATCGATCATCTCAGAATGAGAGGCCACGATAGCGGACACTCCTGCTTACCAAGTTCGTGCTCCTCAAGTGCGGGTCTCACCTCTCGCTTTAGCCGTTAGCCTTGCCCTACATATTCCTTGTAACGAACGCTGTGATAGCGGAGACCCGAACCTCCCACTGAAGCACAGAGGCCAATTCTTTCCCAGCTTCCCCATCAGCCAGCCCACATGTAAAGATTCCAGAGGCTTAAAACATTGAAACTTCCTTTGAAGGGAGTTCAGAGTTCAAGGCTGGTATTTTCTATTTTTGAACATGTCTTCCCCACTCAATGTGTTTTTTCCAACAACTCTTCTCCTGCAGCATCTGCGACAGGTGACTGCTGGCAAAGGAAGCCAGAACTTTATATACCAAGTATAGGTTTACAAGCCTATTGGTTTAAAAATACCCTGCCCTCATTTTCTATGTCTTCTTTAGAATTGTGCCAGAACGCTGACATTTATGCCTTAGTCTTTACAGGTTGATAATGACCGTGACCTCGGGCTGATGTTTGTGTTCGGACCGCAGTAGCACTCTTTGTGAGATTATTTTTGAGCAAGGATAAACTTTGGTCAGATTGCCGGTGAGGGTTAGGAAGAATGAAAGCTCTGCAGTTGAAATTTGCATGGTGCTCAAACTATCAAAAGTAATATCCTAATGATCAATAATAATGTCCTGCTAAAATGGGAAATTTAGCAATTGCAACTTTCTGATGACTCTTTGTTTTTGTGTGTTTTGTTAAATAAAATTTGAAGAGACCATGAGAAAGACAAAACTACTCTTTCACCTATTAACACTGCTTTTTTTTTTTTTTTTTTTTTTTTTTTTTTTTTTTTTTTAACAAAGCCTGAATGCTCTAGAAAGAGCCATTCTTGGGGGCTGGGGGAGGAGAGAAATTGGGCTGCTTGGCCATGTGTAACAAAGGGAGCTTAGATTCCCAGATATTAAAATGTATCCTGCACTGCTTGAATTGTTTTCTTTGGACTTTTCCAGTGTTTCACGGAGTATGTGGTATTTTTGTAAACTCTATTGTACTTTTCCACATTCTCCTTCCTCTTTTTCAAGCTAATAAAATGGTTTTATTTAAATAGTGCCTTCTAGAAGTTTAAACTCCCTTTCAGATATTAAACGTCAAAGAATAACCACAGGCACTTAATAGTGTATGCGTTGGTTTTATAAAGAAACAGACTTGCAGGCAGCTTCTCGGACATCTTTGTTTAAGCTAGATGACTGACGGAAGGAACATAGGCCAAAGGTTACTTAAATTTGACTCTGTGTTTAACTATGCCTACAATCATTTAAAGACTACTGACCCTCCCCCCTCAAAAAAATAAAAAAGACTACTAACCCCCAAACTACCATTAAAATTAAATTTTGGGGTGCTGATCAAATGTTTTATGAGTTATATAGAGTGTATGTCTATGCAGATGGATACTACATTATTTTTTCACGTGTGAAAAATTAGAGGTATCTTACTATTTGAAAATACTTTTTTCTCAACTCCAAGATGCCATCAATTATACGATCAATTTACTAGTAGCCTTTCTGAGGAAGGAGGGAAAATACTGTTTTATAAGACACATTTCCCAGTTATATGCAGTTAAAATGGAAGGGGGAGAGGGATAGGTTTCAGATTTTTTTTTAAATGCATTTTGTTGATTTTTTACAATATATTTTATTGATTTTTTACAGAGAGGAAGGGAGAGAGATAGAGAGTTAGAAACATCGACCAGCTGCCTCCTGCACATCTCCTACTGGGGATGTGCCCGCAACCCAGGTACATGCCCTTGACCGGAATCGAACCTGGGACCTTTCAGTCCGCAGGCCGACGCTCTATCCACTGAGCCAAACCGGTTTCGGCTGTTGATTTTTTACAGAGAGGAAGGGAGAGGGATAGAGAGTTAGAAACATTGATGAGAGAGAAACATCGATCAGCTGCCTCCTGCATGCCCCCTACTGGGGATGTGCCCGCAGCCAAGGTACATGCCCTTGACTGGAATCGAACCTGGGACCCTTGATCCGCAGGCCGACACTCTATCCACTGAGCCAAACCGGTTAGGGCTAGGTTTCAGATTTTAAAGAATTTTTATAGATCTGCTACCACACATTCTAATTATCAAGAACACAGATCTAATGTCCAACTTCTATTACTAGAGTTTAAGGAAAAGTCTGACTTTTTATCTGACTCTGTATAATGTTTCTCCTTACATTATTTTTCTATATTCCTTCATTGGTTTAATAATAGTAAAGCATCATTTTCCCACAAATTTCAACCTCACATGTAGAGAAAATGTTGATAAAATGTTCATGTAGTAAAGCATTTTCTTGCAAATATCTACTTCACTTTAACTGTTCAAACCTTCTTAACACCATAGAAGTTCTTGTAGGAGGGCTGCGAATTCTCCGTATACAACTTTTAACTCTGGCCCTAGGTGGTTTGGCTCATTGGATAGAGCATTAGCCTGCAGACTCAAGGATCCTGGTTTCGATTCCAGTCAAGGGCACATGCCCGGGTTTCGGGCTCCATCCCCTGTGGGGGGCGTGCAGGAGTCGGCTGATCAATGATTCTCTCTCATCATTGATGGTTCTCTCTCTCCCTCTCTCTTCTTCTCTGAAATTAAAACAGAAAAGAAAAAAAGAGTATCTATAAATCTTTTAACCCAGAACTTTGAGAGAAAGAGTGAAATCTTTACAGAGATCCTTAGGAAAGAAAAAGAATGCCTTCAGTAAGTTGGTATTTAACTAAATCCAAAAGTACCATCTTAGTGTGTCATTAACATACAGGAGGAACCTGAAATGTATGTGTGTCACGTGTACCTTTTTTCTCTCTCTTTTACTGTGACCTCACCTGGGAAAATCCAGAAGATTGGATAACCAAGATATGACTAATCAAGATTCTGCTGTACATGTGAAAATGGTGGGTATTTAAATATTTCCAGCTCCATTTATTAATGGTGACTCTTCGCCACCTTTACCTCTGCCTCTACCCTGATCATTCATTATGGGACTGTAACTTGATGCAGATCTTTCTTCACAATGTTTGACTTAGAGTAGTACCTCAACTATTTGTTGAATTGAATTCCAGCTTACCTTTGACATATGTTTGGTTGAAATACAATGTGCATTTGAGTGTTTCTAGGCATATGAGATGGTTCCCCCATTCCTTTTTGTGCTAGATTTTCCTTGCTCAACAACACATGTAAATCATACAATGTGAGATATTTTATCTTAGGCCTCTGAATTAAAAATGGCAAGATTTTACATTAAAAACAAACTTCTTGCCTGGCCAGCGTGGCTCAGTGGTTGAGCATCAACCTATGAACCTGGAGGTCACAGTTCGATTCCTGGTCAGGGCACATGCCCAGGTTGTGGGCTTAATCCCCATTGTAGGGCATGCAGGAGGCAGCCAATCAATGATTCTCTCTCATCATTGATGCTTCTATCTCTGTCTCCCTCTCCCTCCTCTCTGAAACCAATAAAAATATAAAAAACAAAAAAACCTTCTTGGCCCTAGCTGGTTTGGCTTAGTGGATAGAACATTGGCCTGCAGACCGAAGGGTCCCGGGTTCGATTCCAGTCAAGGGCGCCATACCTGGGTTGCAGGCTCAATCCCCAGCCTTCCTTGGGGTGCGTGCGGGAGGCAGCCAATCAAGGTGTCTCTCACATCAATGTTTCTCTCTCTCTGTCTCTGCCTCTCCCTTCCACTCTCTCTAGAAGTCAATGGAAAAATATCCTTGGTGAGGACTAACAGCAGCAACAAAAAACTCCTTGGACAATAATAGAGTTCATTGCATTACGGACATTAGGTTGAGGTAGGAAAAATAATAGTCTTTGCAGTCAGAACTGGCTTCAAATCTGACCTCAATCCTTGAGAGCTATGAAGCCCTCAAAAGAGGGCAACAATCTCAGCTTTAAGAAACAGGAATGAAACCACCAAACTCTTGTTCTTACTCATATTTTCCCCCCATCTTTATCGAGGTATAATTGACAAATAAAATCGTAAGATATTTTAAGTATGCAATGATGATTTGACATATGTATGCATTGTGAAAGGATTCCTCTGTCTCATTAACACATCCATTACTTTTCACATAGTCACTGTTTTTTTTGCTGGGGTTTTTTTGTTTTTGCTTTTTTGGGTGAGAACATTGAAGTTCTACTCTTTCAGGAAATTTCAGTTATACAAAAATATAAATTTCAACTATGTCATAGTTTATAGTTATAAACTACAGTCACCATGTTTTACATTAGATCCTCAGATATAACTCATGTTATAACTGAAATGTTCTTACTTATACTTGATGAAAAAGTATGTTAAGTGCCTACTAGCACATAGTAAGCACTCTAAATGTTAATCTCTGTATTATGTGAGTGTTGTAACTATGTAAGTAGCATTTTTTAAAAATTATCTTTATTGTTGAGGTATTACAGATGTCCGCTTTGTTTGTTTACTTTTTCCCCATTGATTCCCTCCTCCCCACACCCGCCCCTCCCAAGCCTTCCCTACACTTGTCTGTGTCCATGGGCTATGCATATATGCATAAAGGTTAATGTCCCCTCCCCTCCACTTTCTCTCTGAAATTCATCAGTCTGTTCATGGTTCTATATCTCGGGATCCATTTTGTTCATCAGTTTATTTTGTTCATTAGATTCCACATATGAGTGAGATCATGAGATACTTATAATAAACTCAACATGGATAAAAGACTTAAATGTAAGTCGTGAAACCATCAAAATCCTAGAAGAAGCCATAGGTAGCAAAATCTCAGACATCTCTCGTAGCAATATGTTTACGGATACATCTCCTAGGGCAAAAGCAAGTAAGGAGAAAATAAACAAATGGGACTACATCAAAATAAAAAGCTTCTGCTTCTTATTTCTTTGTTTTAGCAAAATAAAATATCAACAAAATGAAAAGGGAGCCCACTGTGTGGGAGAACATATTTGGCAATGATACATCTGATAAAGGGTTAATATCTCTTTGTTTCTTGAGTCTGACTAAAGGTACATCAATTTTGTTATTCTTTTCAAAGAACCAGCTCTTGGTTTTGTTGATAATTTGTGTTTGGTTTTTTTTAGTCTCTATGTCATTTATTTCCACTCTGATCTTTATTATTTCCTTCCTTGTACTTACTCTGGGCTTTTCTTGTTATTCTCTTTCTATACCTTTAAGTTTATGGTAGATAGTTTTTTAGAAGTTTTTCTTGTTTTTTTTTGAGGTAGGCCTGTAGTGCTATGAACTTCCCTCTCAGGACTTTCACTGTATCCCAGAGATTTTGGGTCCCCACTGGGATGTGCCCGCAACCAAGGTACATGCCCTTGACCGGAATCGAACCTGGGACCCTTGAGTTCGCAGGCCGACGCTCTATCCACTGAGCCAAACCAGTTAGGGCTGGGCTTTTCTTGTTATTCTCTTTCTATACCTTTAAGTTTATGGTAGATAGTTTTTTAGAAGTTTTTCTTGTTTTTTTTGAGGTAGGCCTGTAGTGCTATGAACTTCCCTCTCAGGACTTTCACTGTATCCCAGAGATTTGGGGTTGTTGTGTGTTCATTTTCATTTGTTTCCAGGAAGTTTTTTATTTCTTTCTTGATCTCTTTGGTAACCCAGTTTAATGACACACTCTTTAGCCTCGACGTTTGAATGTTTCTGAGTGTTTTTATAGTAGTTGATTTCTAATTTATGCCATTGTGATGTGAGAAGATGCTTGATATGATTTCAGTCTTCTTAAAATTGTAGAGACTTAGTTTGTGTCCTAACATGTTGTCTGTCTTTGAAATGTCCCATATGCACTTGGAGAAGAATGTATATTCTGTAGTTTTGGGGTGAAATGTTCTGTAAGTGTCAGTTAGTTCCATCTGATCTAATTGCATCTGATATTTTGATTGGCACATTAGATTATTATTGATAGGTGCTTATTTGTCATTTAGGATCAATGTTTCCTTGTGGATTTTTTTGTTTAGAAGATTTATCCAGTGACGTCAGTGTTTAAGTCCCCTACTATGATTGTATTGCTGTCCATCTCTCCTTTAAAATCCTCTAGAAGTTTTTGTTTGTTTGTTTGTTTTTATATTTGGATACTCCTGTATTGGGTACATATATGTTTACCAGAGTTATATCCTCTTGTTGTATCGGTCCCTTTAGTATTATGACGTGGCCTTCATTGTCTCTTATTATGGCCTTCATTTTTTTTAATACTTTTTTTAAAATTGATTTCAGAGAGGCGGGGAGAGGGAGAGAGAGACAGACACATCAATGATGAGAGAGAATAATTGATTGGCTGCCTCCTGCACACCCCCTACTGGGGATTAAGCCCACAACCTGGGCATGTGCCCCGACCAGAAATCAAACTTTAACCTCCTGGTTCATAGGTCAACGCTCAACCACTGAGCCACACTAGCCAGGCATTATGGCTTTCATTTTGTTTAAATATTTTATTGATTTTTTACAGAGAGGAAGGGAGAAGGATAGAAAGCTAGAAACATCGATGAGAGAGAAACATTGATCAGCTGCCTCCTGCACACCCCCTACTGGGGATGTGCCCGCAACCAAGGTACATGCCCTTGACCGGAATCGAACCTGGGACCCCTGAGTCTGCAGGCTGACGCTCCATCCACTGAGCCAAACCGGCCAGGGCAATGGCCTTCATTTTGAAGTCTATTTTGTCAGGTATGAGTATTGCTACCTGTTTTTTGTTGTTTTTTTCATTTCTATTTGCCTGGAAACTTTTCCCCCTTCCTTTCACCTTCATTCTGTGTGAGTCTTTTGTTCTGAGATGAGTTTCTTGTAGACAGTATATAGTTGGCTCATGTTTTCTTATCCATTCAGCTACTCCCTGCCTTTTGGTTGGCACATTAGGTTAATATTGATAGGTGCTTATTTGTTGCCATTCTTAGTCTTTATGCCTGTGTTCTTCTCTCTCTATTTCTTCTTCTTACAGCAGTCCCTTTAGCATTTCTTACAGTGGTAATAAGTTCTTTTAGCCTTCTTTGTCTGTGAAACTCTTTTTTTAAAAATATTTTTTATTGATTTTAGAGAGGAAGGGAGAGGGAGGGAGAGAGATAGAAACATCAATGATGAGAGAGAATTATTGATCAGCTTCCAATCCCACTGGGGATTGAGCCTGCAACCCAAGCATGTGCCCTGACCAGGAATCGAACTGTGACCTCCTGGTTCTTAGGTTGACACTCAACCACTGAGCCATGCCGGTTGGGCAAACATGTGTCTCTTTTTAAAGCAAGTAACTTGTATGTAGCCAGCCCACAAAAAGACTATGGAAGGAAAAGAAGCCAAAGATTATGTATATTTATATATTTTTTCTATCAAGGTGATGTATACTTACATGTTTTTTATTATCATTACATTAATTTACACACTTTTTGCCTTGGGCTTGCTTTTCTAAAAACGTTGATACAACTTATAAATTGAAAGCCTCTTAGGATGTCAGCCTGAACTTTTCATGGCCTGCCCCCAAATCTCTCCTTCCAGATTTTACACACACACACACACACACACACACACGCACAATTTCCACAGTCACTTAGGTTTTAGACAAACAGAGCTATTTATCTTTCTCCCCCATTAGACCCTGTACTTTGATTCCTCCCCCATCTCAGCATATCCAAATCCTGCTTCTCTTTGAAAGCCTAGCTCAGCATAAATAATCTCTGTTCCGTTGTATTTCATCTGGATGTCTTGGCAAGGCAGTCATTATTATAATCCATATTATAGAATATGTATCTTAAGTGTAAGAAGTATATCTTATTAAAACTTTGTATTGCTTACAGACCTGTTTAACACAGTGCCTTAAGAAAATAAAAAGAAAAAAAACAAAAGAACAACAACAACAAAAAAAAAACATAGTGCCTTATACTTAATAACAATATGGTGAATGAATGAAAAAAAGAATTTTGCCTACATGACCTTAATGTGGAGAAAGGCCAAATACAGGGTGTCTCCCCCCAAAAATTTATATATATAAACATATATATATATATATTTTTTTTTTACACACATACACACACACACACTATCTATATATACTATAAAGGCAGTATTTATTAAAATGTTTCATTTTCAAAATATAATAAGATCTGCAGCTATCAGCTGTTAAAGTGTATATACATTTTTTTTGGATATCCTGTATGTGGGAGGGAGGGGGAAGTGGTTCTCACTAAAATTTAGTAACGCATAACCCTCCCATAAATCATAGAATCATCTGTGTGTGTGAGTAAATGTGCCAGTCTGAGTAGGCGTATTTCAATCTACACTTTTTATGTAGTTACATAAAAAGTCTTAGTGCCTACTCCTTTTTTAAAAAAACCATATATTTTATTGATTTCAGAGAGGAAGGGAGAGGGAGAGATAGAAACATCAATGAGAGAAAATCATTGATAGGCTGCCTCCTGCACGCCCCCTATTGGGGTGTGGGCCCTGACCAGGAATCGAACTGTGACCTCCTGGTTCATAGGTCATTACTCAACCACTGAGCCACGCTGGCTGGGCAATACTCACTCCTTTATACCAATGTAGTAATGAAGTCTTTTGCTTGTACCAAATGTTAACATTAGAAAACAAAGAAAAATACATCCCCTGAAAGCTTTGGACAGACATTCTTAAGTAATTTAAACTAATGTTTTAATGTAGGCTATTTTTTTAAAAATTCAGGTAAACATCACTAGGATAATTTTCTGAGTATACTATGCAGCTACTCATTTATATCTCAGTAAATATACCTGTAAGATAATCTATATATATGAAAGCCTAAGCAAGCGTTACAACCGGTTGACCAAACGACTGGTTGACTGGTCACTATGATGCACACTGACCACCAGGGGGGCAGACACTCAACACAGGGGCTTCCGCCTGGTGGTCAGTGCTCTCCCACAGCCAACCTCCCTTGGCCGGCCAACTCCCGTGGTCCCTCCCATGGGCCTGCCAGCCCTGATCGGCCCCTATCAGGACTGGGCGAGACAGCCACGATCACAGGCCAGGCCGAGGGACCCCACCTGTGCATGAATTCGTGCACCAGGCCTCTAGTATCAAGTAATATCGCTATAGAGTTTTGAATAAACCTGTGTATCTTTGAAATCAACATCTTTAGAAATCACTGCTTTTTGAATATGCAAGTAGACTAATAGGAAGTAGACTAAATGTTTAATTTTCTTGGTTTTATCTGTGCAAATGTAATATTGTAAAGATCAGCCAGAACAAATGTATGTTAGGTTTTCTTAGTCATCTTTAGTGTTGATTCAGATCAGGCTCCAATCTACCAAAGTCCTCTGGTTCTTGTCAGGAAAGCCTTGCTCCTTCCCCAACCTTTTCCTTATGGTCTTATAACAGGAATCTGCTTTCTTTCTTCACAAATGATGGAAATGTGTAGCCTCTTATTTATTTTCCATAAAATTGTATTGTAATCAAATTGCAAAGTCTTTGGACAATTCACAATAGCTTGCCCTTCAAATGTGAAGCATGGTGACTTTATGTGCCACCAAGCAGGTATATTTTTGTCCAAGAATATGGGAGAAGAGATCTGAGGAGGAAACAAAAAGCATGATGAAACACATACTCCTGCAGTGTGCTTCTTAACGTTCTGATAATCTCTGACACATTTCATACATATTTACTTAGTTCTATTTCTGAGGCCTGTTCTAAAATATTTGAGTAAGCCCAGCCGGTATGGCTCAGCGGTTGAGCGTCGACCTATGAACCAGGAAGCTGCTGATTAATGATTCTCTCTCCCTCTACCTTCCTCTCTCTGAAATTTAAAAAAAATATTTGAGTAAAATGCCCAATATCTGAGAAGTACTTAGTGACGTTGTATGTGTACTGCGGGGAGGTTGGAGTAGTGTTACCATATAACCCAAGGCGGATATAATTATGATTCTTATGTTTCTCACACCTGTCACCTCCACCCTGTGTGTTCTCTGGAGCAAGCAGCTGCTTTCTCACCTGTTACTTCACTGTAGTGGCACTTGGGTATCCGCTGCTCCTGTGTCTATAAGTGAATGGTTGTGTGTTGTGCAGAAGCAGGGACACCAATGCCTGCGGCCCCTGGTTCTTCCAGGCCCGGTGATGTTGCATAAGCCAGTCTACAAGTTGTTAGCCTCGCAGAACTCGGGCTCCTCTGAAGCAGGCTTGGTCCTGTTCTCCTATCCATTCTCTGAAACCTGAGGATGTGACTTGCTTGAGGCAGGGTGTCTTCCTCAGTACAGATACACTGCAGTAAAACGTTTCATTTTCTTGGAGAAAATACAATCGGTGACACATCTCCTCTGTTGCTTTTCAAAGTAATGAGTTCTTGAATCACGCATATGCTGCTTACTATGCATCTGTCACCTAAGGCCGCGGTAGGAGCAGAATGTCGCTGTCAGGAGATGAATTTACTAGCGGAGATGTTTGTGAGGGTGCTATGGCAGTGAGATTCCAAAACAGCAACGGTTCCTAAAACTCAACAGGGAATCGGTGTGAGCACTGCTCATCATCCCATTCCTGGAGTCTAGTAAGACTGTCTAACACTTCGTGGACACATGGTAAGTCTTTGTTAAGCAAAGAATGGATTACGTGCCTGTTTCTCTCATCTATTGAAAAATCACTATAAATATTTAGAGGACCTTCTTCAGTGGGTTGAAATCCTGTAAAGTCCAGTTAAATGAAAAGGCTCACTGTGTGAAGGTTGGTTACATTGCAGGTGATCGGGTCCTACTTAAACATGGCTCTTTAAAAGGAAGTGTGTTGTGAGTCCAGGTCTTTCGTTCACGGAGAAAATTTTAATGTCAGCATTTCTCTTTCCTGGACACTTCTGTATCCCTCTTGCAGTCTTTGGGAAACAGTTTAGCTGTTTCCCAATTTTTCTAATCTTGTCCTTTATGTAGAGATAGCATGGGGCCTGATAGACTTACCTGGTCAGGCTCTCTTGTAGCAAAGATCTAAGACCTAGGGGATTTTTTCATAACCGTGTCCCTTACACAGGTGAAATGTGTTAACATTGGTGATAACACACCCAGAACAGTAGAATATGAAATGGATAAAGATTGTCAGGAACAAGCCAGTATGGGACCTTGATTTGAGCGTCTTGTAATTGTCTTTTTACATTGTGGGTCGACTGTTAAATGACCTATACTTTCCTCCTCCAGGTCTACTTGTCATGCGCTATGAGAGCACCGTGCTGGTGCTGAATTTACTCTGACCCGTTTCATTCTGTCTGCAATAGGGTAGGGAATAAACAAACATTAAGCTGTGAGAAACACTAAAGCCTGCATAAACCATCCTTGTAGCAGCCTAAACCCAGTTGGTCTTATGCTTTTCAGTAGTTGTCCTAACTTGAAGTAAATCTGTTGTAAAATTTTTGCCATGAACAATGAAGTTATTTGGAATATAGTACAATAAAGGAGAAAACATCTTGAATCAACTTTTCCAATTAAATATATTAGAATTATATGTAAAAGGTAAATTTGTGGGAAATAATCGTGTACTGTGGACTGAAAGGTCCCAGGTTCGATTCCGGTCAAGGGCATGTACCTGGGTTGCGGGCACATCCCCAGTAGGAGATGTGCAGGAGGCAGCTGGTCAATGTTTCTCTCTCATCGATTTTTCTAACTCTCTATCTCTCTCCCTTCCATAAAGGAGAAAACATCTTGAATCAACTTTTCCAATTAAATATATTAGAATTATATGTAAAAGGTAAATTTGTGGGAAATAATCGTGTAATATTTGTTTCCTTTCTGCTAATAAAGTTTTGAAGATGTAAATGTGAATACAAATTAAATCGTAAGCAGAAAGGTTCTTACAAGAAAACTCTTTTATCACAAAGTTCAAATATTCTCTAGTCAGTTCTTGCTTTCCATTTTGGTTAAGGAATTCTGTTAATTTTCTTATAACTATCTATCTTATATAATAAAAGGCTAATATGCAAGTTGTCCCCTCAATCAGGAGTTTGACCAGGGGGCAGGGCCAGCCAGCCAACCTCCTGCTTCCCCTCCCCCACCTGGGCCCTTATCAGAGTGGGCCCGCCAGACCCCACCTGTGCACAAATTCATGCACCGGGCCTCCAGTGTAATAATCTTCAGAAAACCCAAAGCAAAAGTAAATTATGAGAATGAAATAAACTGTGCATATACATGCATGTTTGCAATCAGAGAAATGAAAATAATGAAAAATAAAACGGTTGTTTATCTTTGGGTAATAGAATTCCAAGCAATTTCTTTTTCTGTAACTTCTGCGATAAGCATGCATGACTTTTATAATTAGAAAAATTACACTGTTAATGTGTTAATTACCAATGTAGTTTTATCTTAATCTTCTAGATGGAAACTACTGATGTGCTTGGAGAAATTTTGTGTATAAATAATAATTTGATACCATGGTTTGCTTGTTTTTATATAATGCCTCAATATCTTAAAAATGATATAAGCTGCTGCTTGGTATCAAAGGAACCTGAGAAAAGAGAAATTAAAAATAGTCCGTTACTTTCCTTTTATTTTAGATGCCAGAATTCCAGAAGAGTTCGGTTCGCATCAAGAACCCCACAAGAGTAGAAGAAATCATCTGTGGTCTCATCAAGGGGGGAGCTGTCAAACTTCAGGTGAGTAGCCATCACGAAGCCTGTATTGCTAGGCCTTTATTTCTATGGTCAAGTAGACATATTAATCTCATGTTTTGCCGAAATCTCAGCAAAGAAAGTTCAGATAGATGAGCTTTGCCTATCCTTCAGAATGTAAAATCTGAAAGGTAGGTCTAGTGCTTGTCAGAAATACATAGAATGCCCTGCTGTAAACGAACAAAACCTAACAGTCTTGAAATAAATTTAGCTCTTCTTTAATATTAAGTACTAATTTAACTAATACTGTGCATAAGTATTCAACTATTTTAAGAATAATGTTAAATATGTACAGTTTCAAGTTGCTATTCCATCTTTTAATTAAATAAATCATAATAGTTAAATTAAGTTGTCACTATGTGGGATAACTGATTTTTAAAAAGTTTTTTTAAGGGATGTTTAAAAAAAATAAGGGATGTTTTAAATGTAAACTAAATCAACAGTCTGGATAGTCAGTGAAAATAAATCCTTTTTTTTTTTTTTTTTTTTTTTTTTTTGTAAAAATATTTAACCCAATCTCCTAAATTGCAAGAGCTGGCAAACTGTTACCAGGTATGATTCATTGATTGATATAGTTTATTTACCTACATAGACAAGTTACACCTAGAATGTAACAGTGTCAGTGACTAAGCTTCATATACTTTAAATGCTTTCATTGCATTTTTGTACATTGACCCAGGGGGTTGAAATTGTGCAGTGTTTTATGGCCTGCAATTGCAAATTCCTATACTGATTAATCAGTAGATTCCATGTGGTAACGCTTGGGCACATAAGATATTGCTTGCAGTTAAGGTAATTCTCAGGGCTTTGTATATGAGCTGCATTAGAAAACTCAGTGTAGAGGGAATAGCTTATCATGGGGGCTGGGCACTGAGCACAGTCTTGTGCCTCCGGCAAGCTTGCAGATACGCGTCTGGCCTTGCAGCTGTGTTTTCAGATTGGTTTTTCCCCTTTTCTTACAGATAATAACAGACTTTGATATGACACTGAGTAGATTTTCCTACAAAGGAAAAAGATGTCCAACATGTCATAGTAAGTGTGGCCCTATTAACAAATTCACGAAAGCAACCATTATTTTAAGATCCTTTTCTACTGATACTATGTATGAGATTGGGTTGGTTTTTTTAAAAATCTTTATTGTTCAGATTACATTTGTTCCTCTTTTTTTCCCCCATAGCTCCCCTCCACCCGTTCCCACACCACCCTCTGCCCTTACCCCTCCCCCACTGTCCTCATCCATAGGTGTACGATTTTTGTCCAGTCTCTTCCCGCACCCCCACCCCCTTCCCCGCCCCCCCCCCGAGAATTGTCAGTCCACTCCCTTTCTATGCCCCTGATTCTATTATATTCACCAGTTGATTCTGTTCAGATTTTTTATTCACTTGATTTTTAGATTCACTTGTTGATAGATATGTACTTGTTTATAATTTTTATCTTTACCTTTTTCTTCTTCTTCCTCTTAAAGAATACCTTTCAGCATTTCATATAATACTGGCTTGGTGGTGATGAACTCCTTTAGCTTTTTCTTATCTGTGAAGCTCTTTATCTGACCTTCAATTCTGAATGATAGCTTTGCTGGGTAGAATAATCTTGGTTGTAGGTTCTTGCTATTCATCACTTTGAATATTTCTTGCCACTCCCTTCTAGCCTGCATAGTTTCTGTTGAGAAATCAGCTGACAGTCGTATGGGTACTCACTTGTAGGTAACTAGCTGTTTTTCTCTTGCTGCTTTTAAGATTCTCTCTTTGTCTTTTGCTCTTGGCATTTTAATTATGATGTGTCTTGGTGTGGTCCTCTTTGGATTCCTTTTGTTTGGGGTTCTCTTCGCTTCCTGGACTTGTAAGTCTATTTCTTTCACCAGGAAGGGGAAGTTTTCTGTCATTATTTCTCCAAATAGGTTTTCAATATCTTGCTCTCTCTCTCTTCTTCTGGCACCCCCATAATTCGGATGTTGGTACGCTTGAAGTTGTCCCAGAGGCTCCTTACACTACTATCTTCATATTTTTGGATTCTTTTTGCTTTTTGCTTTTCCGGTTGGGTGTTTTTTACTTCTTCGTACTTCAAATCTTTGACTTGATTCTTGCGATCCTCTAGTCTGCTGTTGGATCTCTGTATAATATTCTTTATTTCAGTCAGTGTATGCTTAATTTCTAGTTGGCCCTTTTTCATATCCTCGAGGGTCTCACTAGACTTATTGAGGGTCTTACTAAATTTATTGACGGTTTCTAGAAAATTCTTGAAAAACCTTAAAACCATGGTTTCGAACTCTATATCCAGTAGTTCGCTTTCCTCCATTTCTGTCATTTGTGACCTGTTTCTTTGTCTCCGCATTTTGGCTGCTTTCCTGTGTTGATAGAGTGGTTTTCTGTGCTAGGTGTCCTATAGGGCCCAGTGGCTCAGCCTCCCCAATTACCTGAGGTGGACACTCTTGGTGTACCCCTTTGTGGGCTGTGTGCACAGTCTTGTTGTAGTTAAGCCTTGATTGTAGTTGGTATCACTGGGAGGAATTGACCTCCAGGCCAATTGGCTGTGAGAATCAGCTGTGTCTACAGTGGGAGAACTTCTGTGCTGGAGACACCCTTATGGGGCAAGACTTGTTTCAGTGGGGCTTTGGTGCTCACTGAGTCTGCCCCCTGAGTGTGTCCCTTATGGATCTGAGGAGTTGTAATTGGATGGTCCCACTCTGACCACTGGGTACACTGGCTCTTGGATCTAAGGAGGTGCTAATTTAGCCTCTGCCTGAGGCTACCCAGCAGGAGGTACGGAGAGATCTGCAGATTCCTCTTATTTGTTTGGGGTTTGGAGGTGCCCAGATGAGGCCCAGCTGTGAAGCAATGCAAGCTGCTTTGGGGCCTTGGGCCTTCTTTTGGATGTTCTGGGTCTCTCTGACCCAGCTGCAGTTTGTTAGGTAATTTTAGATTGCAAAGGGCCAGGTCATTCATATGCAAAAGCCTCTGCACACAGCTTGGGTGGGGCAGGGTCTCAGGGAATCAACAGGGCGGAGCGAACAGCTATGGCTGATCCTCAGTCCTGCCCTAAGAGGCCCCCAGGTCTCAGTGTTCCGCGGTAATCGCCCCAAGCACCTCTGAGAGAAAGCCACCCTCGAGTTCTGCCTGCTGCCAGACAGTCCAGTTTCTCCCCATATGAGTCTGGGTCCCCACAGACTCACCCAGAACTGGAGTCAGGGCCATCGGAAGCTTGAGACTCCCTCCCGATTGAAAAAGACAACCGTGTCCTCAGTTGCCAGCCCTTTCCTCGTGCACCTCCGTACCTCTGCACTTTACTTCTGCACCTCCTCTGAGTCTCAGTGTGCTTTTCTCTTTCCTTCTAGTTGTGGAATTTCCACTCAGCCAGCCTTCCTGTGGTTCTGGATAATGTACGTTTTGTCTTTTAGTTGTATTTTTGAAGTGGTTGTGCGAGGCAGCAATTTCAGGTGTTTACCTATGCCGCCATCTTGGTTTCTCGAGATTGGGGTTTTTTAATCTTCTTTTTGGACATTGAAAGTGAGGGGATCTGCTTTTTTACCCCAAGATCAGACGAGATTGGGTGCGTTCAGGGTGGTATGGCCATAGACCAGCTTTTTCTTATTATATGTTTAGGGTTTATTTTTCCCCCCATCCTATATAATAAAAGCATAATATGCAAATCGACCGAATGGTGGAATGACCAGTCACTATGATGCGCACTGACCACCAGGGGGCAGACACTCAATGCAGGAGCTTCCCCCTGGTGGTCAGTGCACTCCCACAGGGGGAGCACCGCTCAGCCATAAGCCAGGCTGACAGCTGGCAAGAGCAGTGGCAGTGGCGGGAGCTTCTCCTGCCTTCGCAGTGCTAAAGATGTCCCACCGACATCCCCCGAGGGCTCCATAACTGCTAAACTTCCGAAGTTTAGCGGCTAAAGGGTGCAGGCCGAGCTGAGGGACTCCTTCCCCCTCCCCTCAAGTGCACGAATGTTGTGCACCGGGCCTCTAGTGTTATATAAAGGGCTATTTTCTGTATGGTTTTGGTTGCGAGAGGAATAAAGAAGTCTGAAATTTTTCTCTCCAAATGTGGTCTGTTCATTACTCAAGACAAATTTAAATGGATTTTCAATTTTGGGTTAACCTACAGAAATAGCATTTATTAATTAGTAACATGTTACTAAATGCTTGTGTCGTTTATATGTAAATTAGTTAAGGAATACGTTATTAAATAAATACTGAGTTAAAATGTGTTGCTAAGATAAGATGCCTATTTTGTTTTCTAAATGAGACAATTTCGTTTTTAAAATAATAATACTCACCCAGCCAGCATGGCTCAGTGGTTGAGGTCATGAACCTATGAACCAGGAGGTCACAGTTTGATTCCCGGTCAGGGCACATGCCTGGGTTGTGAGCTCGATCCCCAGTAGGGAGTGTGCAGGAGGCAGTCAATCAATGATTCTCTGTCATCATTGATATTTCTCTCTCTCTCTCCCTCTCCCTTCCTCTCTGAAATCAATAAAAATATATTTTTAAAAATAAATAGATAAATAAAATAAAAATACTCACCCAGCTGGTATGGTTCAGTAGTTGAGCATTGACCTATGAACCAGGAGGTCACAGTTTGATTCCCAGTCAGTGCACATGTCTGGGTTATGGGCTCGATCCCCAGTTGGCAGTGTGCAGGTGGCAGCCAATGAATGATTTTCTCTCATCATTGATGTTTCTATCTGTCCTGCTCCCTTTCTCTCTGAAATCAATAAAAATATATATTTTTAAAAATACAAACTACACTGTAAAGTGAAAAAGAAAGCTGAATTCAAAAGTATAGATCTGGTTTAATTGCTATCTATTTGATAATGCATAAAACTTTAAGAATGAAAGGAAATATAATAAAGTGTTAATAATTTATTATTAAGTGATAAAATTGTAATTTTTGTTCTCCTTACAATCTGTGTTTTCCAGATTTTCGCATTATTAATGTTTTATTAAGAAAGAAAGTATATTTCAAAGGTGTATTCCCTGCTTCTATTTAATGGTGTTAAAGGGACCAGTCACTATACAACTCACAGTGTTCGAAGACTTTGAATTATCTAGCTCAGTGGTATAACCGAGCAGTCACAAAATCATGCATTTTAAAACCATTAGATTCTCTAGCAATGCCATGTGGGTAGCACCACTCCAACAGTTGTAATGACTATGCTAGTTGACTTGGCATTTAAACTGAAAAGAAAAGTAGTAAGTTATTCATCTATGAGAGTACTTCTTTTCATCCCTTGTTTGCTTTTTCTCTTTAGATGTTATTGACAACTGTAAGCTGGTTTCAGATGAATGTCGAAAAAAGGTAAAAGCACTAACAATAATCCAGTTATGAAAGGCTTCATTACCATTTTTGCCTGAGAATTTCTTCAGGTTCATTCACACAAACGAGAATGAATGCAAAGTGCTTGTAGCCATACCTGGAACATAGTAAACACTCAGTAAATGTTAGGTTTATTCTTTGGATTACAGCACTCAACTTCTTTTAAAGAAAAAATTACCAGTAACATTTTAATAACAACAAAACTTACACGAAAAACTTAAATGATTACCAAAATATTCTGGTATCTTTACATTAACTGGAAAGTTAAACAAAACTACTTTGGTTTTACTCCTTTAAATTGATCAGGAAATTGCCTTAGTTCTCTGCTTTTTTGAGTAGGTGTCTGTATCTCTTTTAACAAAATAAGATTCCAAAGATGAATCAAATTTAATACTTTCATATGAGAATGAAAATGTTTTTGTAGTGATAGTATGATTATTAGTTGGTTTCACTGAATTGCTGAGCTGAAAGTACTTTAAAAAAAAAAAGAAAAGCAGCCTTTTGCTGGTCTATTTAGTTACATGTAAACCTAAACCAACAAAGATCTTTTCAGTTGCTATATGTAATAGATACTCATACTCCAATCTTTACCATTTAAAGCAGTTCATGGAAAACAGTTGACTACATTGTTTTGCTTCCTATAAAATTAAGCAGCTTAATGGCAACTCTGCAGCCTTCGTGATTTAGGTATTTGTTTCTTTCTAGTTACTGGAACTAAAGGAAAAATTTTATGCTATTGAAACTGACCCTCTTCTTACGGTAGAACAGAAGAACCCTTATATGGTAGAATGGTAAGTGTGTGTTCACCATGGGAGGGTTCAAATATAACAACCTTACATAACAGTTAGAACTAATGGTGTCTTCCCCCCTGGACCATGTGCACATAGATTAATACATTGTCCAATGAGTTAGAGCAAGTGATTAAATATAACAAAACAAACAAATTCTCTCATCACTCTCACAGTCTAGAATTAGTTTTGTTCTGCTTTGTTCTTGAAGATGAAGATCGGTAGGAATAAATTTAAAATTCTGCACCTAAGCCTGAAACTCAAAACAAGAATTTGTGTTCTCTGAAGTCTATGGACAAGATGTGGCTCAGTGTGTCCAGAAAACGACGTAGGATTTGGATGGACTCTGTGCTGAGCTGGAGCCGGCGGGGACAGTGCTGAGAACCAGCCGGCCTCTGCTGATGGTGCATTCATGGAAGTGCGCCCCTCCCTCTAGGCAGAGCACGCTGCCAGCACGGTGTTGCCTCCGGGGAGAACACTGGAGAGATGCTGACGCTCAGAGGGTCGGAGCAGCCACTAAGATAGGCCCAGACACTGGAGCCGCTCCATTTGAGGAACGTTTCAAAGAATGGAGACTTTTGATCTGAGAAGTAACATCGAGTGGTTTTAGAATCTTAAGAGACCAGAAATGATGTTGTTTATATTCATTATCCCATCACCTAACGGCGTACCTTGCACACTTCATCAGTGTTTATGGTGGGAAGTGTTGAAAAGAGGTTCGACTCACTCAACATGCGGAACTGGAACCAGACATGGAAGGCTTAGAACATGGATTTCAGCACGATGGCAGGACTGTCTAGCAATTAGAATGTTCTAGCAATGGTATAGCTTCCCAGGGAGAATGAGCTCACTAGCAGGATGGGAGCCACCCAGAGAGGGGGTTTCACTGAAGAGTATTATAGGGGGGATTTGTGGGTGTCAGGTGGAGAGGTTCTAAAGGCCTGTTATACTGAGACGGTGTGATTACAGGTGCTTTTATGTGATTACAAAGCACCTATATGTGGATAAAACTTCCCAGAGCAAGGATCTTCTCTTTTGCTCACTAGGCAGCATCTTCAGTGCTTAGGCATTCCATGAAAATTCAGACTCCAGGCCGGTGAAAAATGGCTTTCCTCCAATTCTTCCTGGAATCAAAGAAATGATTATGCTTCCTGAGGTTGGAGCTCTTATCCGTAGACCGAGGAAAGGTTTATACCTAGAATCCTCTCATGGTCTTATTATCACACTCAAAGTAAGCCAGAGTTTGGGGAGAACTGGGAAATGCAGTGAGAACATGTGTATCATCTTTTGAGACATGCGAGGTATATGTTCATTAGTAATGAATGTAAAGATCTGAAATTTAAATCCAAACTAGCATAAATGAAATACTGCATTTTCACATACCAAAGAATGCTTTGTCATAAGGAGAAGAGTTTTAATTCGCTTTCATTGATTTTCTTTTTTCTTTGGGCATAAACTCCAGGTACACTAAATCACATCGCCTGCTTGTTGAACAGGGTATACCGAGAGCTAAACTTAAAGAAATTGTGGCAGAATCTGACATTATGCTCAAGTAAGTTTCATGGGTGTTTTTTGTTGTTAATTGTCTACAGACCTGACCTGTTACATGCCGTATTCAAGTGTATATTTTTATTAAAATAATCTATAAGAATATCCCATATAAAAACATATCCAGAACATGCCGCCTATCACATAATAAAAGTGGCGAGATAAGGAACTGAGAATGACACATCAGATCACGGTGCAGGGAATGAAAGCCTATGAGCTTGAAGCACTAATTTACATTTTCTTTCTCCACATTTAAAATCTCAAGACTTACAAAGTTAGGAAAAACAAGACCATTTTGAGGTGTTGTGTTTTTTTTTAGCAAAAGTACTTTTCAAAGATATGAAATATAAAAAAAGAATGTTTATAAGTCAAATTGAAAAGTGTTTAGCTAAGTACCCTGTTTTCATGATGTACCCTCTTTTAAACTTGTCATAATCTACTTTCTGAATTCTCCAAGTCCCTTGAAAACGATCTGTAGGAAAGGTGCATATGTTTTAGCAAATAAAATATTTCTATTAGGTGAATTATTGGATATTAACATGTTAAAGCTTATTTTCAATTCTGTTTACTACCTCTTAAATTCTTCAGCTCACTAGGCAAATATGATGCTATTTCTTTTTTCTTTATTCCTTTTTTTTTTTTTTAATGATAATGCTACATTAAAGGTGATTTACTTCTGAGGAAAGCATTCAATTGTCAGAGTGTGAGGACTGCTAGTATTTCATTCCTTTGTTGGGCAGCTTATCCTAGAGCCAGGGAGAGTGAAACAGGAAGAGAGATTTTAGGATGAAAACATTACCTGTAGCTGCCACATTCTGGCAGGAGAGAGGCCAGGTGTGAAGGAATCCAGCTCGGTCCCTGCTTTTCCAGCAATAGGGAGGAGATGAGTAGAATGACAAGCAGCAGGTCTTGCAGCTCACCCCAAATGGGGTTTCCAAGCTGAAGTTTAATGATTTGCTGTTCACTAGTATAAATTCTGAACTGTGGGCTTCTCCATATTCAATGCGAGTCTAAAATCATCTCATTTTTACTATGAGAATTTACTAAAAGGAGGGTAAAAAGTTAACTGTTGTTTGAAAAACTTGTGCTAGTATCAGACATCAGTAACAGTACCCTTGGGCTTTATTTTGAAATGAGAACTAAGTGAATCATAGAAATATGTGGCTTTTTAAACATCTAGGGGAAAAAGAGATTTGTCTTCACTCCTAACAGTCAGACCGTACTTCCGCCTTGCAGGGAAGGATACGAGAATTTCTTCGATAAGCTCCAACAACACAGTATCCCCGTGTTCATATTCTCGGCTGGCATCGGAGATGTACTGGAGGAGATTATCCGTCAAGCTGGCGTTTATCATTCCAACGTCAAAGTAGTGTCCAACTTCATGGATTTTGATGACAATGTAAGAATATCAGGTCATTCCTTATCATTACTTTTAAAACCTGAAAATATTCTAATCATGTCAATGCATTTGTTATTTATTATTTCGTGTGTGCTCATTACATGAGGCCAAGTTCATAGGCCCACAATAGGCCTCATCATCTCTCGCAGTGTTGTATCCATACCCATGTTTCAAGCATAATACCTCTGCTCAAACTTTTGTTCCCCAAGCTACAGACTAATCTTAAAATTAGTAAATTGTCTAATGTAATGTAATGCAGCAACTCTAAAGAATTCACATCCATGGATGGGGAAAAAAGAAGTGGCTTAGAACTAACGTCATTTGAACTAGTTCTTCTAGTCAAGACAATTTAACGTACATAAAATGGCACCTTTTGGTTAGGAACCAAATGAAAAGTAAAAAATTGGGCTTTCAACTCATGTTTAACATTTAAAGTATCTCTAGAAAGTCATTTACTTCTCAGAGTCCTTCTTACCTATCATGAATGGGAAACTACAACAAGTAAAATATGTAAAGCCTGTTATTTCACAGGATTTATGTCTTTTGAATAGGGAGTGCTCAAAGGATTTAAGGGAGATCTGATTCATGTGTTTAACAAACACGATGGTGCCTTGAAGAACACAGATTATTTCAATGAACTGAAAGACAACAGCAACATAATTCTGCTGGGAGACTCCCAAGGAGACTTAAGAATGGCAGATGGAGTAGCTAATGTTGAACACATTCTGAAAATTGGATATCTAAATGATAAAGTAAGTATGTAAATCTCATTTCCTTTTAAGGAAAAACTAGGGTTGTCCTGGCCAGTGTGGCTCAGTTGGTTGGGTGTCGTCCCTTACACTGGAAGGTTGCTGGTTCGATTCCCAGTCAAGGGCACATGCCCGGGTTGTGGGCTCAATCCCCAATAGGGCGAGTACAAGAGGCAGCTGACCAATATTTTTTGTTTGTTTGTTTGTTTGTTTTAAATATATTTTTATTGATTTTTTACAGAGAGGAAGGGAGAGAGATAGAGAGTTAGAAACATCGATGAGAGAGAAACATCGACCAGCTGCCTCCTGCACATCTCCTACTGGGGATGTGCCCACAACCCAGGTACATGCCCTTGACCGGAATCGAACCTGGGACCTTTCAGTCCGCAGGCCAACACTCTATCCACTGAGCCAAACCGGTTTCGGCTAGCTGACCAATGTTTTGCTCTCACATCGATGTTTCTCTCTCCCTCCCTGTCTAAATATAAATCAATAGAAATGTCTCGTTTTGTTTTAAAAAGGGAAAAACTAGGGTGAAACTTGGCCGGTAGTTGCTACCCCAGGTTCCTGAGAAAGCAGTTCTTTTGGAGCGTCCGGGTTGCTCTTTACCCCTTCCCTGTGGTGATGAGTAAAGGAGCTGGTGTGCACGGTGGGTGGTGGGAAGGAAGGGTGTGCATTGTAAAAGGCCTCTCTGGCCTCTTCTCCCTCGATGCCAATAGCACTCCCCGGTCAGGAGAATAAAAAACTTAGCCATTGCCAAATGTTCCCTGGGCACCTTAATCCCATTTGAGAACCATTGGAATAGAGAGAATTCTTTTAGGGAGAAAAGCCCCTAAGAGGAAAAATATCTGTCAATGAGCCTTAAGAATCTTTTTTTTTTTTTAATATATTTTATTGATTTTTTTTTTAAATATATTTTATTGATTTTTTACAGAGAGGAAGGGAGAGAGACAGAGAGTTAGAAACATCGATGAGAGAGAAACATCGATCAGCTGCCTCCTGCACATCTCCCACCAGGGATGTGCCCGCAACCCAGGTACATGCCCTTGACCGGAATCGAACCTGGGACCTTTCAGTCCGCAGGCCGACGCTCTATCCACTGAGCCAAACCGGCTTCGGCAATTTTATTTATTTTTTACAGAGAGGAAGGGACAGGGATAGAGAGTTAGAAACATCAATGAGAGAGAAACATTGATCAGCTGCCTCTTGCACACTCCCTACTGGGGATGTGCCCGCAACCAAGGTACATGCCCTTGACAGGAATTGAACCTGGGACCCTTGAGTCCGCAGGCTAATGCTCTAGCCACTGAGCCAAACCGGTTAGGGCAAGAATCTTTTTTTTTAATTGATTCTAGAGAGAGGAAGGGAGAGAGAGAAACATCGATGAGAGAGAAACATCAATACTGTTCTGCTGCCTCCTACACGCCCCCTGTTGGGGATCGAGCCCGCAACCCATGCATGTGCCCTGACGGGGAATCGAACCCATGACCTCTTGGTGCATGGGTTGACACTCAACCATTGAGCCACACCAACCGGGCAAACCTTAAGAAGTTGAATATTTCCTATAAATAAATAAATAAAATGAAAAATGAAAAAATGAAATAAATAATTAAAAAAGAATTTGAATATTGAAAAGTACTGCTTCATTTCAAATGTTTCATGAAAGTTAATTTAGTTTTTTATTAAATTCACTTTCATAAAACATTTTTTGCCTAACAGATTTAACATAACAATGTGGTTCCTACTGAAATTATTTGCTTCTCCCTGGATATTAATCCTTATGGTTTTTGTTGTTGTTGTTGATTAGGTGGATGAGCTTTTAGACAAGTACATGGACTCTTATGATATTGTTCTAGTCAAAGAAGAATCCTTGGAGGTAGCCAACTCTATCTTACAGAAGATCCTGTATAAGTGAGCATTCTTCAAGGGGACGCCTGTCCTGTGGGTGCAACGGATGCAGGAACCGCTCGTGTGTTCAGCGTGTGAAAGACTTTTATTTATAACATATCCTTGCTCAGACATGCTGAATCCATCAACCGGAACCTCCCTGTTTTCTGCCTCTCTCGACACACTCCTCACCATATTTTTTAACATTAAAAAAAAAAATCTTAAAGTCAAAATTTGAAAAAACTGCCTACATTTCCAGAGTGAATTTTGCAATTTATTGTTAAGAAGTTTTTGAGGAGTCTTTTTACGTGTGTGTGATTTTAAGTATTGACATTTTTGTGATTTGAGTGAATTATGCTGATGGTATCACCATCTCCTAAAATTGTGTTTGTTAAGGTTTTTGGGGGAAGTTGAAACTTACAAGAACATACTAGCACATGGTGTTGGAAAAACTTGGTATCCACATGTCACTAATCATTATAAAATGTTCTGTATTGATGCACTGATAATAAACATGAAATGAAAAGTCTTTTTAATTCTATTGGCAAGATCATCATTCATTCATTCAACAAATACTTATTCGGCACCTGCTGGGTTTATCTTGTATGTGCTTGATAACCTTGCAGTCAGGCCAACTTCCCTGCCAAAATGAATTTTTTTTCTCTGTCTTAAGTGGTAATTTTGAAATGCTGTATAGCCCTGGCCAGTGTGGTTCAGTTGGTTGCCACACTCAGGTCACTGGTTCAATTCCTGGTCAGGGCACATGTCCGGATTACGGGCTCGATCCCCAGTCAAGGGTGTGCAGGACACAGCCAATGGATGGTTCTCGCTCATCGATGTTTCTCTCCCTTCCCCTTCCTTTCTCTCTATAAAATCAATAAAAACATATTTTCTTAAAAAGAGAAAAGAAAAACTATATAAATTCCTAAGTAATCTGAGATCAAATGCACTAGGTTTTAACAAAATAGTGCAGACTGCTTATGCTTGCAAAGTAGCCTTATGGTTTGTTTGTCTGTAGAGAGGAAGCGGGAGAGAGAAACATCGATTTTTGTTCCACTTACTTATGCATTCACTGGTTGATTCTTCTATGTGCCCTGACCGGGGATCGAACCTTGGTGCACCTGGACAGCACTCTAACCAACATGGCTACCCAACCAGGGTGCCTCGTGATGTTTCAAGCACACAGGTCACATGTATGCTTAGATGTCAGATTCTCTAAAATACTCTAATCCCCAACTAGCATCGAAGACGTAGTTCATGTTTCAGGCCCAAAGTTCAAAATCTGTGTCGTAAGCCCGGTGGTCCTAAGGCAGAGACTGGCCATCTGTTCTATCAGGAAGTCCAAGCTGCCTCAAGGGGCAACACAGAAATCGAGTGTGAAATGTGATGAAGGAAAATGCTGTGTGTGGCACCTCCACCCTCTGTTTGGGCCTCATTAGTACTCACGGCCTTGGCGGGCAGAGCTGTAACCCACAATCATAATGCAAATGTGAGCGAGTGTTGCCGCAGCTTCACAAAGTGAGGCCAGCCAAGCGCACGGAGTCCCTAGGTTGCTTCTGCAAAAAGTAAGCACCGTTTGATTTTTAAAAACATACATGTATTTCCCCCATACATGTGCCCATTGTTCTCCATTTGCTCCCACCCCAACCCCTATTCATTCTCCACCTTTCTCTGCTTCCAAAGAGGCTGATCTCTAACACCAGCCCCCGAGTTCCTTTTCCTCTGTTTCGGACTGGGTTCAGCGACTGGGAGCCAGTGGCAGGGCAGAGGACACTCCCCCCGCCCCATCTGCTGCTGCACCAGCCACAGCTCCGGACGGACGGACGTGCCTCAGGCCCTGTCTACGCTCCCCTTGACCCTTCAGGCCCAGGGAGAAGCAGCCTCCTGCTGTTGCTGCCACCAGCTGTCCCTGGTACCTTGACATTCTTACTGAGTCCCAGAGTCCTGTGCACACCTCTGCAAACAGTCCTGTCATTACCCTCCCTGCAGAAGTCCCCAGGAGGGCCTTTCCCGCCAGGACCCTGAGCCTACACCCTCTAACTCTCTCCCAAGTCAACACAGCGAGGTCCTGCGAGTTCTGATCCAGGGGATTCTGACTGCACGGTATATTCCCACGGGGTCCTCTCCGCCTTCCAAGAAAACACCACAAAGCCTGGTGAGAGAATTCAACGTTTTATATACGAAAAGATGGGTTTTCCAACATTCAATTGAACGAGTGCATGGCGTTTTCGTGGACTACCTCAGAGCTACATCAGTACAAAACAGTTTAAATTAGTAACAGAAAGCCGTTTCAGAAGGAAAAGCGTGGGTCACTTCGGGGAGGGGAGGCGGTGCCATCACCGGTGGGGAACAGAGGAGATAAGACAGCAAGGTGTTCAGGGCACAACGTGGACGGGCCCCGGGGGGCAGGGTCCTTGTTACGCAGAGCGAGGCCCGGGCCTCGGGGCCCTCCCTCTCCAGGAGGCAGAGGAGCAGCCTGTCCCCTTGTTTATGCTCATCGGCTGGGAAGACATGGCCACCTGGGCCACAGGGAGACGCTCTGCAGCTCGGCTCGGCCGCGGGCCCTGCACGCATCTATCTGATCAAAGGACTCGGGGCAGAGTGACGGGGCTGAGACGGTGAAGCAGGTGCTCTCGCGTGGCAGACGCAGTCACGTTCTCTACCCGTGGGCCTCCATGCCTTTTGTGTGGTCCCCAATTTTTCACCTCCAAGCTACCCAACCAATCGGAGGACCACAAGGGCATGGGGCGATTAAGTAGAAAAGCGTGTGTGTGTGTGTGTGTGTGTGTGTGTGTGCGTGTGTGTGCGTGTGTGTGTGTGTGTGTGTGGAGGAGGAGGTGAAGGCTGGGCCAACCAGAAGGTACTGTACAGGCCGCTGAGAAGTTTTCGGGGGCTTTCTGGGAACCCCACTGGGCATGCCCTTTGCTTTTCCTGCCCGTCCGGACAACGCTTATAAAACACCAGCAAGTTAAAAAAAAATTTTGTCTTAATCCTCTTTACACAGATATCCTGGATTTTTTCTTCTGTTCCCTGCAGGATGGTTATAACTTCTATACGACTCTATTTTCCCTTAATAACAAAACTACCCGGAAGGCCCGCAGAACATGGTTGGCAGCGCCGCCTTTTCAGTATCCCACACAGCCCGTGCGAAGGCCCCTCCCACCGATGCAGTCTAACACCCTGGCGTTTGGCCTAAAATTCTCACGTGTGTATCGACCCAGCCTTGATGTGTGGCCACCTGCACTTGCTGACAATTCACCTTCCGAGAGAGCCTGGCGCCCTCCCAGCACGCTCCGCCGCCACGGGGCTTGGCGTCACACACGGGGCTCCTCGGGCTCAGAGTTCATCGTGCTTGGCCTCCTGGTCTTTGAGCTTGAACTCCTCGGCCGTGACCTTGCCGTCTGCGTTGCGGTCCTGGTTGGTGAACATATTCTTCACAATCATCTCAGCATCAAAGCCGGGAGCGAGCTTCCCTTTGCCGGATGCCACCTGGGCATGAATGTACTCCGAGAACTGGAAAGGGGAGGGACAGGCTCAGACCCAAACAGAATGGGGTTTGCATCCGAGCTGGCAGAACAGGAAATCCTCTGAGCTACGCAACCTGGGTTTTCCCCTCCAGATGCGGGTTAGAAACCGCCGACTGAGTGACTCCAGCAGCCCTTAGGTTCCAGGTGGGCAACCCCGTGGCTGCTGGAGCTCCCCCTCCCCCGAAATCAGCCCTTCGTTCTTCACAAAGACAGGCCCCTGACCACCCAGCCCTGGAGAACACTGCTGCCCACACAAGAAAAATCTATCATCTACCGTGTCCTAGAGCTACATCAACACACAAACAAAACTTCCTGCATCTGTAACTCCAGCATCTTCTGGTAGGAAAGACGCACAATTAAAAATGAGCATAAAAAATAAGCTCCATATTAAGTAAGAAAGGGGAATGCTCTAGAAAAACAAACAAGTAGAGCCAAGTAAGGAAGATCCGAAGCCCCAGTGGGCAAGGGGGTTGAAGTATGAATTCGGGAGCAGGGTCCGACGCAGGGACAAAGGGAGACTTGCGCAGAGGCTTGAAGGAAGCGAGCGGAGGTGCCAGTTATCCAGGGCAAGAGCCTTCTGGGGCAGAGAGGAGAGCGGGTGTGAGGTGGGTGGGTGCCTGCCAGGTGTTCACAGACCAGACCGGGGAGAGGAGGCCACAGCGAGCAGGCTGTGGAAAGACTCTGAAATAGGGGGTTCTGCAGGGGCCTGAGTCGAAGCGGGCCGTGATCCAACTTGTGCATCAGATCAGAGGAAAGACTCCTGAGGAGCCACCAGTGAGGTGGAAGGAACACCAAGCAGGTGAGGGGTTCTGGAAGGCGGGGGAAGAAGATGGCGTGCGAAGGAGTCAGCTGTGTCGAGGTAAGAGAGTGAGCACCGACCACTGGACTCAGCAATAGGAAAGGCACCAGTCCCCTGGCAAGACCAGGTGCAGTGCTACTGTGAGCAAGCCAGTCGCCGGGGAGATGCTGACGGCGTGAGAGAAAGGGGAGAAGGCTGGGGCGATGGCCCTGCACGAGCAGGCACGGAGCAGGTGGGAGTGGACGGCAGCAGGGTTGTGACGGACAGAGGACTCTACTACCCAGCTCCACCAGGGTGTCTGCACAGGAGGCACAACACTAGATGCTCAAACAGGGGTGTGGGTCCTGGCTCCCACCCCGGGGGAGCTGGGTGGCCTGGGGCAAGTCATCGACCTTCTCTGTGCACAGCTGCTTCCTCTGAAAACTAGGGATGATTCCGTGGCTGTCGTAAGGGCCAAGCAAGATAACAGATGGGAAAACAGCATGCCAGGCACGCAGCGAGCGCCCAGGAACTGGACCTGACCCAGAGCCGAGACCCTGGAATCAGTCCCTGTAGCTCTCAGTTTCTGCAAAGAGCTTCGATTAGAGCAGCGGTTCTCAACCTGTGGGTCTCGACCCCTTTGGCGGTCGAACGACCCTTTCACAGGGGTCGCCTAAGACCATCCTGCATATCAGATATTTACATGACGATTCATAACAGTAGCAACATGACAGTTATGAAGTAGCCACGAAAATAATTTTATGGTTGGGTCACAACATGAGGAACTGTATTTAAAGGGCCAGAAGGTTGAGAACCACTGGACTAGAGCGTGCGTGTGAGAGGGCTTGGTGCTTGTGTGTGGAGGGTCTCACCAGCACAGAGGTGAACACAGGTGTCCTCCCCACGCTGGGAAGGCTCCCTGGGCTCCTCTGGTCCCACCTGCCTGCGAAGGTCGGTTACCTCTTCCAGGAGGACTTCTCCGTTGCCGTCCTTGTCGATTTCTTCGAAGAGGTTGGATGACACCTCGTCGTTCCATATGAACATGTACCCCTCCGGCAGGCCGGCCACCAGCTCCAGCAGCTCAATGTCAAACACCAGCACGGCACTGCCTGGCACTTCTCCATCTGCCTCAGCGACAGGGAGGGGAGGGTTAGCGCCATGGGGCAGTGGACAGACCCTCAGCTGCCCACCGCCCCACCCTGGCCTCCAGCCACCTCATGGCGGGCAGGCAGTTCTTGGGAAAGCAAGGAAGTTCAGCATCAGCACATGGTTTTCCCATTGGTAGGCAGTGACTGCTAGTGAGTCACCAAGTCAGCTTAGAGCAGTGGTTCTCAACCTTCCTAATGCCGCGACCCTTTCATACAGTTCCTCATGTTGTGGTGACCCCCAGCCATAAAATTATTTTCGTTGCTACTTCATAACTGTAATGTTGCTACTGTTATGAATCGTCATGTAAATATCTCATATGCAGGATGTATTTTCATTGTTATAAATTGAACATAATTAAAGCATAGTGATTAATCACAAAAATAATATGTAATTATATATGTGTTTTCCAATGGTCTTAGGCGACCCCTGTGAAAGGGTCGTTCGACCCCCAAAGGGGTCACGACCCACAGGTTGAGAACCGCTGGCTTAGAGGGTGTGACCAGCCTTTTTTTTTTAAATATATTTTTATTGATTTCAGAGAGGAAGGGAGAGGGAGAGAGAGATAGAAACACCAATGATGAGAGAGAATCATTGATCGGGTGCCTCCTACACACCCACACTGGGGATGGAGCCTGCAACCCAGGCATATGCTCTTTCTGGGAATTTAACTGTGATGGCTCATAGGTCAACACTCAACCACTGAGCCACACTGGCTGGGCCAGCATTTTTTTTTTTAAATAAAGGAACAGAATAAAACAATTAGGGTACCTTGCACGTAGGAAGGGTAAGTATCATTCCATGAAGCTTGAGTTTCCATGTTACAGATAAACCTAAATGTACATGTCTATATGTATAAATATAGATTGTATATTTACATGTAACACAGGTTAGGAGATAAAACACACTTCTCACTGTGTGTCTTGGTGATTCAAAGGCTCTAGCAGAGGCCACAGTGGGAGAGCTGAGTAGATCTCCCACTTATTCAGAGCTGTGAGGATAAGATATGCCTTCAGATCGTGGTCCAAGATGATGGCAAACACGGACTCAAGAACTGCATCTACAGCATGGCCCCGGCTTTCTCAAGAGGACGTGGGGCATTAGCCTGGCGTCAACTCTGAATCCCTGGGGGTCTTCACACAAAAATGCCAAATGCTTTTTTAAAAAATCCAACAGATTCTTTGGGTTCAAAATGGAAGAAGCAGGGCTGGGGGACAGGGTGAAGAAGGTGAAGGGAGCCCCGGCCAGGGGGGCTCAGTTGGTTGGGTGTCATCCCATGCACCGAAAGGTGCCCCATTCCATTCCCTGTCAGGGCACATATGCAGGTTGAGGGTTCAATCCTTGGTTGGGGTGGGTACTGGAGGCAACCGATAGATGTTTCTCTCTCTGAAATCAATAACATTATATTAAAAAATTTTTTAATCTGAAATAAACAAAAACCTGCCACTTACCCACGCCAGCCTCCCCGTAGCCCAGGTGTGGCGGGATGATCACTGTCCGCTTCTCCCCGACGCACATCTCCCGGAGCCCCATGTCCATTCCCAGCACCACTTGTCCAGACCCCAGGACAATATTATACGTTTTGCCTAAATTCCACCTGGAAACGAAACAGAAGCGTCCCCGGTTAGGTCACCAGCCCATTGGCACTTGAGTGTCCCCAGCACATCTCATCACTGCCAACGGCACAGATCCCCCGTCTGGTCACGAGGAAACAGACAAACCCACACAGAGGGGCACTTTGCAAAAATAAACAGACACAAATAAAACACCTATATCATCTTCAAAAGCGTCCAGATGGAAATCAGAGGGCTGAGGAAATGTTCAGGGTTAGAACATCTTGGAATGGGGCCCTTTGGCTATTAAAGACCTTAGGGGAACATTCAGCGAAATTTCATGGGGCCTGAGAGTGAAAGGTGGTGGTCTATCAGTGTCACCTTCCTGGCCTGGGTGCATGATGGAGCTACGCAGGAGAAGGAGCCGGTTGTAGGAAAAGCACACGAAAATCCTCAGCGTGATGGGACATCGTGGTGGCAATTCTCCAGGGGTTCTTTCCATGGCTCTTACAATTTTTAAGTTTCAGTCTATGTTCTAGTCAGAAATTTCCAAGGGAACGTTAAAAATAGATAACGTAGTGAAAGCCCTGCCTTGCAGATTCAGCAAGGCCTGAGTGTGAATCCTGGTTTGGCCACTGAACTTGACCCTGGGAAGTGTGATCTCAGTTCCTCCTCTACGAGGTGGAGGTAGTAATGGCTGTCGCACAGGGATGTCCTCAATCGGAGACAGTATCTTATGCTTGGCACAGTGGAGAGGACGCAAAAAGAACTCAATAAAGAGCCCTAGTCGGTTTGGCTCAGTGGATGGAGCATCGGCCTGGGGACTGAGGGGTCCCAGGTTCGATTCCGGCCAAGGGCACATGCCCGGGTTGTGGGCTCGATCCCCAGCAGGGGGTGTGCAGGAGGCAGCCGATTAATGATTCTCTCTCATCACTGATGTTTCTATCTCTCTCTCCCTCTCCCTTCCTCTCTGAAATCAATAAATATATTTTTTTTAAAAAAAGAACTCAAATAAACAGATGGCCTTGAGGGTCTTGGGTCTGTAACCCTCTTTGACTCCAGAAAAATAACTATGAGGTTAATTTGGACTGTGGTTTTTTGTTGTTTTGTTTTAAAATATATTTTTACTGATTTTCAGAGAGAGAGAAAGGGAGAAGAGGAGAGAAAACATGAATGTGAGAGGAAATCATTGATGGCTGCGTCCTGCATGCCCCCTACCAGGGGATCAAGGCCGCACCCCGGGCATGTGCCCTGATTGGGAATTGAACCAGCAACCATCCAGTGCATGGACGACGCCCAACCAACTGAGCCACACCGGCCAGGGCTGGGCCGTGGTTCCAATTACCTGTGATACCCACGGTCCCTGGGTAATCCAGACAAATGAAAGCCGGCTCTCTCACCTCCATCACTACTGAAAATAAAGGTATTTCCAAACCGATGGCAACCCTATCGCCTCCTCAGGGCAAACAGGGGTCATGTGCTTCAATGCCGAGAAGAGCACCCCCCCCCCATACTTTAGAGGCCCTTTGGAGCCCCTCACCAGCTGGTGACAACATGGGAGGGCCTGTCCCTTTGGGTCCCATCCCCATCTCAGGCTCCCAGCCTCCCCTGCAGGCTCTTTCCCGCCTCCAGCTGGTTCCCAGGGCCCGGCTGGTTCTCTGGGGCCAGGAAACCAAAGCAGGGTTTGCATTCGTCCTACCTGGGACGAAGCAGAAGTCAGCCACTGGCACAGGCAGCCCTGGCCGGGGCCTGCGGGAGGGGCGCCCGTCCACCCGACACAATCCCTCCTTTGTCAGCAGCACAGAGGCGCCTTCTTACGGCTCTTCTCCAGGGACCGGCGGGGCCCTCCCAGGGGACCACGGGGCTGTGAGGTCTCAGGGATCATGCAAGAGCTCATTGAGTCATCACACAGCGAGTCCGTCTCCCTCTGTGAGGCCAGTGCGAGCTCGCAGGAAGAACCCTCGCAGCAAGCAACGTGCTTTCATGCTCATGTCTGCAAGCGCCACCTGTTCTTTCTCCCCGGGTCATCCTTTTATTTATTTCCTTATTTTCCTCCAGTTTTTCTCTGACATTCTCCTCATTCCTTCGGTGCATTCCCAACTTCTGAACGCTTCCTGCCTCCTGCCTCCTGCCTGCAGCCGCCCTCGCCGCTCCCCACCTACATTCCCCTCCGCCCCCTCGACAGCCTACCCACTGCCTCCTGTTTGCAGCGCTCCCGGGGCAGGACCAGGCCCCACCTTCCAGAAGCCGCCCCCCCAAATCCCACACTCAAGTGGGCAGATGCCACCCCACTTCCCTTCATCCCTTTATTCTGAAACATACACCCCTGAGAGCCCACAAGGATGCCGCCTTTTGGTGTGGGTTTACACACAACACAAAGGCCCCTGGTAAAGAGCGGAGTCTCTGATCAGAGGAAGGAGCCTCACATGGCCTCCAGATGCTCCAGAGCAGCGGTTCTCAACCTGTGGGTCGCGACCCCTTTGGCGGTCGAACGACCCTTTCACAGGGGTCGCCTAAGACCATCCTGCATATCAGATATTTACATGACGATTCACAACAGTAGCAACATTACAGTTATGAAGTAGCCATGAAAATAATTTTATGGTTGGGTCACAACATGAGGAACTGTATTTAAAGGGCCAGAAGGTTGAGAACCACTGACCTAGAATAAGGTTGTGAACCGACCGAACACACCTCAGAGGGCTGGAAGCTGACTCTCCCTCCCCACGGGAGAAGTTCATCCTGAACCCACTGGCACGGAATCTCTTTGCTCATTTCCTACCCTCGGCTCCCCCTCCCAGGGCCGGAGGAGCACCAGCAAAAATGTGAACATTAGCAAGAGCGGTGACAGCACGCCACTGGCCCTGGAGACGGTTCTAACCTCACGGAGCGTGCTCACAGGCCTGAGCTCACTTCATCCCCAAACCACAAGCCACGCTCCCTCCCCTCCCCTCCGCAGGCTTCTAACACCAGTGCAAGGAGGTGTGTTTTCAGTCGGGTCCATGTCAGCCTTCGCCGCAGAAGCTAGCGCCTGTTTCATTGACTCCATAATGCCCCCCCCCTTTTTTCCCACATTTTAGCATCTCTGTAACGGGGATACATGCTACAATGGGCAGCATGTCATTCCCTTAGGGAAGCGTTTTTACTTTCTTAGAGTTTCCTCAAATGATGCTTCTAATCAACACATTTTGGATGCGATCATGTAGGCTAACTGCATCAGGACACAGGACCTCACAGCAGCAGAGAGAATGGTCTGGACCAGGGGTGGGCAAACTTTTTGACTCGAGGGCCACAATGGGTTCTTAAACTGGACCGGAGGGCCGGAACAAAAGCATGGATGGAGTGTTTGTGTGAACTAATATAAATTCAAAGTAAACATCATTACATAAAAGGGTACGGTCTTTTTTTTTTTTTTTTAGTTTTATTCATTTCAAACGGGCCGGATCCGACCCGTGGGCCGTAGTTTGCCCACGGCTGGTCTGGACGGTCTGTCCCTCGGGCTCGCCCTCCTGGCCTGGCTCCCCCGGCCACACTGTCCCCGGAAGCCAGAAGGCAGAGGAACTGGGGGGAAGGAGAAGGCCCTCCCCGACCACAAGAAGTGCAGCACAAATATTTACATGAAGCCCTTCCTTCTCCCCAAGACCAAACGGGCAGCTAAGCCAGGCTCAGCGCAAACACGGATGCACTTAGACATGAAGCAAGGCTGGCCCTGGCCAGTGCGGCTCAGCTGGTTGAGCGTCGTGCTGTGCACAGAGGTTTTGGGTTCGATTCCCAGTCAGGGCACATGCCCATTTTCGGGCTCAAGCCCCAGTAGGGGAGTGCAGGAGCCAGCAGATTGCTCGTTCTCTCCCTCTTCCTCTCTCTCTCTCTCTCTCTCTCCCTCCCTCCCTCTCCCTTTCTCTCTCTCTTAAATCAATAAAAACATATTTTTTTAAAAGGCTGAAAATGTCTCTTTCCCAAAGAAGAGAATATTGTATTGATTTACAGACGCATCTGAAGATTCAGTGCATCAGAAATAAAGCTCCTTGAGCCTCCCTGACACCAGTGTATACTGTTGATTCCCTTGATATGTTTCCAGCGTCATCTCAATCACTTAACCTTCACAGAATGCCCCCTTCCAGCTACGCTCTGGGCTACGTAAGGAATAAAAACACGAACAAGCACCTTGGTGTCCCTGGGGTATTCAGACCAGCCACCGAGACAGAAACTAAACTAAAAGGCAGGGAATGCATAACACCGTTATGAGACTCCAGAGGTGGGAGCAGCTGATTCTTCCTAAGAAATGAGGACAGCCCTGGCTGGTTTGGCTCAGTGGATAGAGTGTCGGCCTGCGGACCAAAGAGTCCCTTGTTCGATTCTGGTCAAGGGCGCATGCCCAGGTTACGGGCTCGATCCCCAGTAGGGGGCGTGCAGGAGGCAGCCGATCAATGATTCTCTCTCATCATTGATGTTTCTCTCTCTCTCTTCCCCTCCCTTCCTCTCTGAAATCAATAAAAATATATTAAAAAAGAAAAAAAGAAATGAGGGCAGTTGGAGAAAAGGGCAGAAGCCGACCAGAGGAAAGGACATGCAGTGCACCTCCAGCCCCACTGCCCCAGGCGCCCAGGAGGCGGAAGCCAGGCCCCAACAGAAGACAAGACATGAGGCAGACGGAGCGGACAGAGATGGCCTGGCGTGTCAGGCTCCAGAGCCTGGCTTCCATCTGCGGGCTAATGTTTAAAGGCAGCAGTTAAAGACGAGATCTGTTTTTCAGAAAGATGATGTCACAGGAGCAGGGGGAGGCCATGAGGACACATCAGAGCAGTAATGTGGGCTTGAGCTACGTGGGGGGCGGGGAGGGGTCTATGGAGATGACAGTCCTCGGCCAGGATCTGATGAGAAGAAAAGGAGAATCCTCCAGCCCCCCGCACCCCCCTCTGATCCCCAGGGCCCTCACGTGGAGTCCAGCAGGGTCCCATCCAGAAGCGAGGCGTTGTAGTGGTACTTGAGGTAATCCCCCTTCTTACTCAGCACTGAGCAGTCGGGGGGCTTGTAGTGGGACGTGACGCTGATGGAGTCGGAAGGGTTGTGGAAGTCGATCACGTGGATGTCAAACACCAGCACGGCCGAGCCAGGGATGTTCCCTAAAGGACAGACCCGGGAAATGAATGAGGAAACCCTCCAAGCGCCGTGCCCCCCGCGCCCCCCCCCCGCCTCCCCGCCCCCACCTCCCATCACCAAGGATGCCCTCACCCCTCACCCGCATCCATGAGGGGCACGGGGCTCAGGTATGAAACCCTAGAGCAGTGGTGGCGAACCTTTTGAGCTCGGCGTGTCAGCATTTTGAAAAACCCTAACTTAACTCTGGTGCCGTGTCACCTATAGAAATTTTTTGATCTTTGCAACCATAGTAAAACAAAGACTTATATTTTTGATATTTATTTTATATATTTAAATGCCATTTAACAAAGAAAAATCAACCAAAAAAAATGAGTTCACATGTTACCTCTGACACGTGTGTCATAGGTTCGCCATCACTGCCCTAGAGAACCCTGGAAGAAGGAAGCTGGAAGGGCCCTTAGAAGTAACCCGACCCTCACTTTACAGAAGGGGAAACTGAGGCACGGATTTGCTCCCCCCCCCAGGTCGGAGCCAGGTGGGAGCACAGTTGGGACCATCAGTTCCAGATGATGAGCTCCTGCCCAGGGCATCGCTCCACTGGAAAGATTCCTGGCTGAGCTCAGCACAGACCAGGCTACAGCTCAGCCACGTGAAGGCTCGCCCCGCTCCGCCCAGAGGCAAGAAGTGAGATGAGAAAATCAGCTGCAGCGTGAAAGCCGCTGCACACCCCCAGAGAGCCTCCCTGCGCACCCTGTTTGCTTCTTCCGCACAAAACCATTCATGAGATTTTATCTTCCGTTATCTCCACTGTGAAAACATGGCCTCTGAAAAACATTTTCGTTCACAAAAGTATTTTTCACGAATATCATCGTGTTCAATCTGTGCAGCAACCTGGTGGGAAAAACGGCTGCGAACCCCACGGGGAGCCCAGCGTGTCGCTCCACAAGCATTTACTGCGGTGACTGCGCGCCTGCCCTGAGGTAGGTGGTGAGGAAACCACACACTTTGTCTGTGTCCCCTCAGGGGTCAGTCCCTCAGGGATGAGCATTAGGTGCCAATCAAAAGAGGACAGAGGTGGACCCCTGACTCCCCCAAGCTCCCCCTCCCCCGCACAAAAGCACCTGGGGTGTCACGGGTCAGGGCGCCGCGCCCCCACAGCAACTTGGGATGCAGCAGCCTCAGGCCCAGAAAATTGATGAGCCTTCGATGCGTCCCAGAACCTTATCTAATTCTCTGACAGAAAGCCAAAAGGAGAAAAATCATTTAAGCAAATGTCTTCCCATCAATACATTCTTTTTAGAGAAAGGAAGGATTAGTCCTGAGGCCATAATTACAGGGACGTAAACACTCAGAAGTAGTTTTCTATTTCTGCACGCCTTTGGCTAGAGGTAGAAGTTTACATGACACAAAACAACAGGCACAGAGACAGAGGTAAACAAGCAAGGCCTGTTCCATGTGGCTCAAGCCGTGACCTGTGGTGGCTGCGTAAGTGGAAAATTTACGTCGGGAAGAAACAACCAACCTGAGGGTTCTTAGATATTCTGGACATGCCCTCCTGGGAAAATTCCAAAGACCCGTAGGCACAGTAGTAGTCAGGAAAGGGTAATATCGCAAATATATACAGCCTGCCAAGCCAGCCATAACCCCATCAGCAAAAATAAAATAAAATCAGAATAAATGCCACATCAACTATTCCTAAGCAAGCTAGCAAAAAATGGTATATGAGGGGGGAAAAACATAATTAAGAAAGGAAATATGGCTTGGAATACTATGCAGCCATTAAAAATACCTGTTGATATAGAGAATTTTCGCAACAAATTAGACAGAAAGAGAAATGACAACGTTATATGTACAGATGATCCCATTTTGGTCAGTATTTGTGTAGGTAGATGTGTGTTTCCTTTTATCTACATAGATTCACATAGACTAAAAAATATAGAAGAATAACCCGGGGTGGTAGACACACAATACAATATACAGATGATGTATTATAGAACTGTACACCTGAAACCTATACAATTTTATTAACCAACGTCACCCCAATAAATTCTATTTTTAAAAAGCATAGAGGAGTATTCACTTCCTGGTCGTATTAGTTTCCTATTGCTGCTATAACAAATTACTACAAATTTGGTGACTTAATGTCCTTGCCTTTCCCAGCCTCTCAAGGTCACGGCCATTCCCTGCCTTATGACCCTAAGTCAGCAGCTTAGCGTTTTCTCCTCTTTCTGACCTTTTGCTTTCCTCCTACAAAGACTCTTTTTTTAAAAAATATTTTTTTTTATTGATTTCAGAAAGAAAGGGAGAGGGAGAGAGAGAAACACCAATGATGAGAAAAAAATCACTAATTGGCTGCTGCCCACGTGTCCCCCACTGGAGACCAAGCCCGCAACCAGGGGAGTCCAAGTGGGACCTGCTGGTTCACAGGCTGACGCTCAACTGAGCCACGCTGGCCAGGCACAGAGGCTCTTGCAAGTACATCAAGGCTGCCTGGATGACCCAGGATGGTCTCCCATCTCAAGATCTTTCCCTTAGTCGCACCTGCAAAGACCGTTTTGCCATGAAAGTAACCTTCACAGGTCCTGGGGACCGGGCGCGGGCGTCTTTTGGGGCCACTCTTCTGCTTACCACACTACAACGTTCATTCCTGGGTGGGGGGATTATGGGAGGTTTTTGTTTTCTTGATCTGTATTTTCTTTTTCTAGAGTCAACATGTACTCTTTGTGTCCTTTTTAGGAGGGAGTTTATGATGAGAGGGACAAAACTGTTCTAAAACTGGATTAGCGTGATGGTTGCACAACTCACTACATTTACTAAAAGTCACTGAATTGGATCCTTAAAATGGTGAACTTTATGGCATATAAATTATACCTCAAATAAAGCTGTGAAAAAGCAAACCGTGTTTCGCCATTTACTCTCAAATGGCTTAACAACAACAAAAAAATCATAATTTATAGACAGAGAGAAAATAAATATAGCAAGATGTTACAACTGGGGAAACGAAGGGAGCTCACTATATAGTAGCTTTATGGTTTTTCCAAAGGAAAAGGCCAATCAGTGGGCAGGGAGGACCAGGGGAAACAGCAGGGCAGCTCTAGAAGGGAAAGCTGTTTGGGCCTTCAGGTCTAGTTGCACTTCAGTTTCGACATTGCGCTCATGAAGGCCGGGTTGCTTGGAACGGCCTGCAGGCAGCCGGCACTCACCTCTCCCATCCTCCCCGTACCCCAGGTGAGGGGGGACCACGATCCTCCGCTTCTCGCCGATGCAAACACCCAGTAAACCTTCGTCCATCCCGGCAATCACGTAGCCCTGCCCGATGTACGTGTCGAAGGTGCGGTTCCGTGAGTAGCTAGAAAAGAACACACAGAGTTCCTCACAAGGGACACCACAGCTGTGACATCCGTCAGCACGGGGAGGCAGCAGGAGACAGAGGCCGCCGGTCCCCGAAGACTGTGACCTTATTTAAAAAATATATTTTATTGATTTTTTACAGAGAGGAAGGAAGAGGGATAGAGAGTTAGAAACATCGATGAGAGAGAAACATTGATCAGCTGCCTCCTGCACACCCCCCACTGGGGATGTGCCCGCAACCAAGGTACATGCCCTTGACTGGAATCGAACCTGGGACCCTGCAGTCTGCAGGCCGACGCTCTATCCACTGAGCCAAACCGGTTAAGGCCTGTGACCTTATTTAAAAAATATATATGTCTTTATTGATTTCAAAGAATGAAAGGGAGAGGGAGAAAGAGACAGAAACATCTATGAGAGAGAAGCATGGATGGCTGCCTTCTACATGCCCCCTACTGGAGATCGAGCCCCCAACCCAGGCTTGTGCCTGACGGGGAATTGAACCAGCAACATCCTGGTGCGTGGGAGGGTGAGCTAAACCAGCTGGGCAAATACAATGACCTTAGAATCGGAGGACACAGCCAGGAAAAGGCTCCTCTGTCCATACCCAGCGTCCAGGCTGCCCTGTCGACAGGGGCACCTCAGACACAAGCCCTCCAGCCTTCTGGTCACCTTATGAATGGGACACAGTAACGAGGAGCAACCACAGGAATGCAGCTAACGTAACTGAGACGGACGCTTGGCAACCACGTCGGGCTCATGAAAAAAGCATCAAGGGAGCCCTTATCGGAAGCTCCGCGAGCGTCCAAGGACAATGTCCAGTTTCTAAGGAGAACCTCTGCACAGGTGGGACGTGAACACCGAGAGCAACTGGACGCGGCAGGCTCCACCACCGCCCGGTGAATTCTCCCTGCCGTGTCCCCGCTCACCGCGCTGCCGTCTGGTGAGGACTTGGGTTTCCCAAGTGCCACTGGCAGGCGCCCAAGCATTCCGCTCAGCGGAGATCCAGGCTCTGGGTGAACTGCCAACTGAGGTCAAGAATCATGAGTTTGGTGAGAACAAGAAGGAATTTCTCATAGCACGATGATTCCAGAATAAAATCATAAAATGTCATCTGCCACGTCTACTACCCAACTCTGAACCACAGGGATCTGCACCCGTTCTCCACCCCCACCTGGGGCAGATGGGCAGAAAGCCTGTCCTGAAAGAGCCAGCCTGTCCCGCCAACCCTCATGGAGCACAGCCCCCGGGTGACTGCCTCAGAGAAGGCGGGGAGAGCTGGGAGGTTCTTCCTTCTCAGCACCCTCAGAGACCACCAAGCCAAGGGGCGTGAAGAAATGGTAATAACAGTCCTTGCCGGTGTGGCTCAGTTGGTTGAGCATCAACCCATGCACCAAGAGTTTACTGGTTCAATTCCTGGTCAGGGCATATGCCCGGGTTGTGAGCTCGATCCCCCTGGTTGGGGTGCATGCATATGGGAGGCAGCTGATTGATGTCTCTCTCACATCTCTGTTTCTCTCTCTCTCTCCCCCTTCTCTTTTTTAATATGTTTATTGATTTCAGAGAGGAAGCGAGAGGGATAGAAACATCAGTGATGAGAATCATTGATCGGCTGCCTCCTGCACGCCCCCTACTGGGGATCGAGCCTGCAACCCAGGCATGTGCCCTTGGCCAGAATCGAACCTGGGACCCTTCAGTCCGTAGGTCAACGCTCTATCCACTGAGCCAAACCGGCTAGGGCTCTCCCCTCCTTTCTAAAAATCAATAAAAACATATCCTGGGGGGTGAGGATTAAAAAAGAAAGAATACTGTTTTGAAGGTGCAGGATATAGCAAGCTCTCATTCCTGCAAAAAATTAAAATAGGGGAATATGTATTTCAATGTATATGTATGGATGACCGATGAAATTCATAATACCACTTCCCTGTGAAGAGGGGCACTGGGTGTCAAGGACAGGATAGGAGAACAATTCTTCATTGTATACACTTTTATACTTTGAGGATTTTGAACTATGTCAGTGTATCACTTAGTAAAAAATAATAATGTTGAAAAAATAAAAAGAATACTAATTAGAAAGCTAAAATAGTTTAAGGTATGACACTGGCCCAGGAAGAGTTAGACCAATGGAAAAGGATAAAAATTCTAGACAAAGACCCAAAAGTATATTTTAAGAATTTAGTACATAATAAAAGCCAGATATTTGATGAGTGAGGAAAAACACAGTTATTCAATAAGGAGTGTTGGAAGCACTAGCTAACCATCTGGAAAAAACTAGTTTGATGCTTACTGTCACATTGAATACAACCAATTCCAGATGGATTGAATATTTAAGCATGAATGCATTCATAAGAGTGGAGAGGGACTGTGGAAAGTTATTAATATTTACGCTGGTAGTGAGAATAGAAGGGGCTGATGGGAAATTATTATATTCTATTATATACCTCTGCATTGTTTCACTTATATAATAAAGTAGGGAATGTTGGAACAACATATCATAATGCGTACGTGGCTTTCATTTTGAACCATGACTGTTACATTTTTCCCCGAAAAGAAAACCAAATGAAAAATTTAGAAGAAGAGACCCCAGGAGCAGGAAGAATGAATTATTCAAATAAAATGATCCCATATAACAATTCTTCTGAATGTTTCTGGCTGACTATCAGTGGTTCTCAACCTGTGGGTCGCGAACAATGAAAATACATCCTGCATATCAGATATTTACATGACGATTCCTAACAATAGCAAAATTACAGTTATGAAGTAGCAACAAAAATAATTTTATGGTTGGGGGTCACCACAACATGAGGAACTGTATTAAAGGGTCGCGGCATTAGGAAGGTTGAGAACCACTGGTAGATAAACCGAAGTCTACTGCCTCGGAGAGACGGGGAGACTGCTGCCACCACTGTTTGCCCGACAGGAGTGGTTTCCAAACAGCACAGGCCATTTGAAGGGGCAAGACACACCTCACACAGGCAGGCCCCAGCCATCCACACACCTGCAGCTGAGCCCTGTAAACCAAACACGACTCTGAATCACAACAGAGGCTGGGCAACTAGCCTCTTCGACCGCAGGAAGGCAGCCGAGCGCACCCAGCCCGTCCCTGCGGTAACAGGAAAGCCTGTAAAGTTTGGCAAGCGCTTTTGTCTCCCTTATGTCTTTAACCATCTCTGTGAAAACGGTGCCAATCACAGGTAAAAACCTGAAGCGTAGGGAGGTCAAATGCTGTCCAAAGCGACACAGCTAGTGCTCAGGGACTGGAACCCAGGTGTCCTGCCACCCAGTCTGTTCCCTTCCCAGCCTACTGCCTGGACCTCCCTTCTGGCCACTTCCCATCGTGGGCCCCACAGCTGAGTGTGCACTTGGATAGCTGAGCACAGCAGAGGGGGCTGGTGGGCGTCTAAGTTGAACCTCCCCTATTTTCCTGCAGATTCAGGCCCCACAGGCCCCCAGGGGAAGACAGTTCTACCAGCCTCTGAAGGACTTCAGTTCAGCAAACAGCAGCCTGTGTCGGAGCTGGAAAGACTAACTCGGAGTCAGCACTGAAGGGCATTCAGACCTGGTCCTCACCTGGAGTCAAAGAGGGTGCCGTCCAGCAGCGTGCCGTTGTAGTGATACCTGAGGAAGTCCCCGCTCTGGCTGCGGCGCTCGCAGTTCTCAGGGACCACCTTATTCTCGACGGAAATGCCATCCTTGGGGTTGTGCAGGTCCAGTAAGGCAACATCGAACACCAGCGATGCCTGCCCAGGAATGTCCTTCCCTGGGGCGGAATGCAGGAAGGTCATGACATCAGGACACAAGAACTGCCACTCAACACCCCGTGTGTGTGTGTGTGTGTGTGTGTGTGTGTGTGTGTGTGTGTGTAACTCATTCTTTGACAAATGTTCTTGGGCGGTTCCCCCTGGTGTCTCACCGTGGCCGGCAGGTACAATTTGAAGCCTGACTCCCTCAGGAAAAGGAGCAAAGTGACATGAATGACATAAAAGACGACTACGACCATGTTGTCTACGCTTGTGCTGGCAAATCAAGGCTCCACGTGGGTACCCCCACATGCAAACGCCAAGACATACCTCTGTGGGCGTGTTTGTGTAGAAATGCAAATGACATTTAAAGGCACAAATTCCAAAGCTCGGGTCTGCTCCTACCTAGACGTGTTCTTTGGAATACACAGCCAGTTTTTTTCAAAGAGACAATATGCAAAATTAAATCCTCTAGGTGCCTCCAAAACCAGATATAAATAAAATTAAAGTTAGCTGAGGTCAGAGAAAAAGTGACACCCGCAACCTGAAATATAAAGAGTCCTCGAGTCGTTTCTATCTCGCCTCTGGATGGCACTGCCTCTCCTGGATCTTCCGACAGCGAGGAGTCCTGCGTATCAGCAACCACCAATAATGACCTCTAAGTGCAGTACTTTGGGATGAAAGTGAGTTCACTGACGAACCACCGACCTCAACGCTCTGACTTTGGGATGAAAGTGAGTTCACTGACGAACCACCGACCTCAACGCTCTGACTTGCCACTGTTCACCAGGCAGAGGAGGAGGCCTGGGCAAGTGAGCCACGCGGTCCTTCCCTCAGGGGGATGATGAAATCGGCTGAAACAGGCTGCTGAGTCAGCCTCCGGAATGCAAGGTGTGGCCCATCCCCAGGGTGTGTGTGTGTGTGTGTGTGTGTGTGTGTGTGTGTGTGAGGGTATGCAGTAGGATATGCATCTTTTGTACTTTTCTGAATCTTGTAATTTAAGAGAAAAAAAGAAAACCTTAAAAGTCACCTCAGGGCTTACAATTTTCTAGCATTAGCACGTACTAATTGACTGTTCGTTGTCATTTTTTCTAACAACTTTATTGAGATATAATTCCCATACAATTCACCTATTCAAAGTGATACCTGGACAGCTGAGTACAGTGTAAAGTTTTTAAAGAGTTATTGTTTTAAATAAACCTTTTTTTAATATTTAAATTATTAATTCTTTAAAATAAATAAGTAATGTTCCTCATATTTAGCTAGGCATTTAGTTTTATGATGTATGTCGGGTGCACGTAGATGATGTCAAAAGAATTTGGGAGCCAATGCGAACGAATGTCCATGGGCAAGGATGAGACCACCGGAGCATCGATAAGATTGGACTGTCTAGTTCGAATCTCATTTCGCTGGTGGGAAAAACACAGGCTGGGCAGTGGTTGGCGTCCAAGGTTATAGTTTACGAGGCAGTGGCAGACGGCTTCCTTGTGAACGCCAATGACCGTGAACACGTGGAGGTTCCCGCCACTCAGTCATCAGAGAGCAGATGAGCTGGACTAGCAGTGACTGCCCCACACGACTGTGCAGAGACGGAAACGCTGCGTCTGCACCGTCCAGGACAGGAGCACTCGGCCACGTACCAGTAAATAGTCACAAGTAGCTAGTGGCTACCATATTGGACAGTGCAAGTCTAGACCAACAGGTCTGGGGTATTTCGTGTAGCAAGTTGCATTAATCACTGCAATAAAAATAAGGACAGCCCTGGCCAGTGCGCCTCAGTTGGTTGAGTATTGTCTGTGCACCAAAAGGTTGCCGGTTCAATCCTCAGTCAGGGCACGTGCTCAGGTTTCGGGCTCCATCTCATGTCGGAGGCATGCAGAAAGCAGCTGATCAATGTTTCTCTCTCACATTATTGTTTCTCTCTCTCTCTCTCTCTCTCTCTCTCTCTCTCCCTTCCTCTTTCTCTAAAAAAAAAAAAAATCAATAAAAAATCTTAAAAACAAAGAAAGGACAGATGAGAGTGGCATGAGAGTGAGAAGGACTTACCGTCTCCATCTTCTCCGTAGGCCAGAAAAGGAGGAATGGTGATGATGCGCTTTTCCCCCACACACATCCCCAGCAGCCCTTTATCCATCCCAGGAATCAGCCAGCCAATTCCCACGTAGGTGTCATATGTTTTCATGCGATTATGACTGAAAACCAACAAGAAAGGGGAGAAGTTCCATACCAAAGGGCATTTCTAACTCACCCCTCAGTAGGGTTTTTGTTACCCACATCTCAGTTGAGCAATGAACCCATCCCCATGCCTGGAGACGTGCATATATGGATCTTTGCTCCTAATCATAGAGCACACGTCCTAGAATTTTATAAAAAGCCTGTAATTAAGCCACAGCAATTCACAAAATTAGGCTTGTTCTTCTGTCTAACCGAACACACCTACAGTGAGGGGAAAGGATCACTTCCCCAGCTTAGCACCTTCTGCCCACACTTCTCGAAGCTTCCTATACGTGCAGCCTTCCCCTCCTCCTCCCGTGGAAAAACTACAAAAATGAACCAAAAAATGCATGAACTCCTTGGTCATAGGGCCCTTCACTTAACGAGACCTCAAAATACTGTTAATTTCGATAAACCCTGTTCTTAGGTTTTTCTAAGATATTTTACAATGCGGACTCTGGCACTGTGAAGAAGTTAACGCTGGTGAAAGCTGGGAAGAGTCCGTTTCCTGGTTCCTCCATGGGTGTGAAAAGCAGGTGAGATGGAGGGACTCGGGGCATTTCACGGATACGAGCATGGATGGGACTTACCTGGAATCGAACAGTGTCCCGTCCAAGAACGTCCCGTTGTAGTGATACCTAACGAAATCGGACACCTGGATGGTCCGAGGGCAGCTCGGGGGCTTGAAGTAAGTGTGAACCTGAACCTGATCTTCCGAATTCCAAATATCCATCAGAAGAACGTCAAAATGCAGCAGTGAGTCCGGGGGGATCACACCAGCTGGAAATGAGAGAGAATTCACACTGAGGAGCTGCCGTCGAGGGCTCAAGGGGACACTGGCCTCCAATCCCAAACTGAGCCCCATGTCCTCCAAATGAAACAGAAAGAAAACAGAAAAATAGAATGTTCCTCTCAGCCAGGGTAATACTCACTACACCCGTGTTAATAACGCCTTACTTCACATCTAGGAGAAATGACCCTAAGAGAAATTTTAGCTGTGTGTGTGTGTGTGTGTGTGTGTGTGTGTGTGTGTGTTCGCTGGTTCTTAATTTCCTCCCCACAATCGAAAGCTTCCAAGGATTCTCCCAGCGGCCTGACTGAACAGCCTGCAAATGTTCGGTTGTTTCTGCAGACGTGTTGACAAACACGGAACGAAAACTTACCAACGCCTTCACTCCCGTAAGCAAGCTTGGGGGGGATCTTCACAAACCGCCTCTCGTTCACGCACATCCCGACCAGGGCCTGGTCCATCCCTGCGATCAGCTGTCCTTTCCCCACAAACACGTTGAAAGTGGAGTCTCTGTCGTAGCTGACGACCCAAAAGGTAGGGAGAGAAAGAAAAGTATAAATAACGTTTCCCTTAGTGAAACCCAGCTGTGAACATGTACCCGCGGACTGAGTGAGGTTACTGCCAAGCAAAAAGCCTACAGAAGAGTTACTGACATGGGAACTGTTCTTATAGCACTGGAATTTTTTAAATTTCTGTGAATATTGCCAGCAAGTCTAGTTAGATAGCATCAGCATAACTCCCCCGCATATATATTATATATATAATTTGTTTTGAAAAATAACTTCCAATTCTACTAAAATTAGTTTGCTCCATTTCTTTTCCTTTTTCTTTTTTTACTGCAGAAAAAACACACTTAGGGCAATGAAACAAGGACAGGCACAGAAGGAGCAACAGGAGAGCCCAGGCTGGGCCGCTCTGGCTCGCTGGGAGGTCAAAGGAAAGGGGCCTTGCGGACAGGTTCAGGGGGTGGGCCTGGGATGAGCTGCCGCTGCCCACTGCTCCCCTGGCTGCAAGTCTCATGGGGTCCCTTAGAGCTTGGGGAATACATGCCTGTGGGGGGAAAAGGAGGGAGAGAATGGCATGGACATGCTCCCTGGAGGGAGAGCACCCAGTTTACTCCATTTCTGTGTGATTGGTACCTAGAAACATCATCCTAGCCCAGCCGGCGTGGCTCAGTGGTTGAGCAACAACCTATAAACCAGGACAGAAGTCACAGTTAAATTCCCGGTCAGGGCACAAGCCCGGGTTGCAGGCTCCATCCCCAGTAGGGGGTGTGTAGGAGGCAGCCAATTGATGAGGTTTCTATCTCTCTATCCACCTCCCTTCCTCTGTCTCTAAAAGTCAATAAAAACATTAAAAAACAAAAAAATACATACAATAAAGGTTGTATGGCCATTTTAAAATACCAGATTAAAAAAGCAATAAAAATTTTAAAAATAACAGACTTCTGTTATGGGGATGTAATGTACAGCATGGGTCTATAGTTAATAATTTCCATATTATATTTCACATTTGTAAGCTGCTAAGAGCGTAGGTCTTAAAATTTCCCATCAAAAGAAAAAATTTTTGTAACTACGTATGGTGACAGATGTTAACTACACTGTGGTGATCATTTTGCAATACATACAAATATGAAATCATTATGTTGTACACTTGAAACTAATATGTAATATGTCAATTATACCTCAATTAAAAAATTGAAAAAAAAAAAACCCAAACAGATTTCTATTCACTGGAAAAGAGGATACACTCATTAAGAGAAAAGTGCAGGTTACAAAGCCACAGTATAAAACAATCCCATTATGGATCTACATATATAGGTGCACATGAAAAAATCCACAAGGCGACACATGAAAATAATATCAACGATAATCTATGGGTAGGAGATTACAAGTGATTTGTCTTCCCTTTAATGCTCTCTTAATTTTCAAAATGATCATGTAATACTTGTGTAATAAAACACTAAGAGCGGTTGGATTATACCTCATTAGGATACACTGCCCTTCATTTGGTAAATGACTTCCACCTTTTCTTCCTTTTCTCTAAAAAAAGGCTGGGGACAACAGCACATCCTCCTCCCACTGGCAGGGCAGCTTCCTCAGGCCCCACCCCCACTTCCCTTCTTCCCTTTGTCCTCAGTTTTATGGCCCATTCAATAGCCTTCCTTTCTCCAAGGTCAGTGAATAGAACAAAAAATTCCAAGTGCAGGCCAACAAGCCAGAGGACAAAAGAACTGGTCAGCTTTGTGCCCTGGGCGGCTTTACACCTGAACCCTCAACCTCTGGAGGACCAACGGCCGCTCCCTCTCCCTCGAATGCCAGCTCTGAATTCCACATGGCCGTGGCCGGGCCGGAACCACCATGCCCCGAACCACCATCTAACTGGTGGGTTTATGTTAATAATGACCAGAACTCAAGGCTTCAAAGACTCCCCACACCCAGAACACGCACAGACAGCAACAATGCACAGGCTGAAGACTACTTTATAACTATGTTTTCCATCCACAGCACTTGAATATAGAACATTTTTTTAAAGAATGCATTTATATATATATATATATATATATATATATATATATATATCTTTTTAAAAAATTGGTTTCAGAGAGGAAGGTAGAGGGAGAGATAGAAACATCAACGATGAGAGAGAGACATTGATCAGCTGCCTCCTGCATGCCCTCTACTGGGAATTAAGCCTGCAATGGTGGTATGTGCCCTGACCAGGAATTGAACCAGTGACCTCCTGGTTCATAGGCTGACGCTCAACCACCAAGCCACCAGAATGTTTAATAATAACTACTATTTAGAGAGTGTTTCTGATGTGAGGCACAGAGGCAAACTCAGTTTTGCCATATACTCCTCATTGGATCCTCATACAACACTTTAAGGTGTGTGCGGATACCTGGGCTCGTGAAGGTGAAAACACTTCCCAAACTCACCTGGTTAGCCAAGTGGGGGGGGAAAAGCTAGAACCCAGGACTGTTCAACTCTTACCTTTCAGGCACAGGGCCTCCCTAGACTGCTACTGCCTCGCAGTATTAATTTCTTCATTTGATGACCCCGTAAACGAAGTGCTAAAAACAGAAAACACCTTCTAAAAGAACATTTACATACTCAAGAAACTAACGGTGCGAGGCCGGCCAGTCTTATTTACTGCTGAAAACCCTGACCATCTGGAAAAATAAAGCTGTTCTGAGCACATTTGTGCTGATCAGTACAACTGGCACACATTCCCGTGCAGCGCCCAGCCCGGCGCTGGTCATGAAAACGAAGCTCGGGAATGAGCCGTTACACAACCTGTCCCAGCATCTGGCTGATGGACACCTTTTGCAGACATCCCAGGCCGAGTACTGCGGAAACAGATGATACACCCAAAGGAGGCAGTTCCAGGGAAGTGTAATAAAGGGGGCTGTGTGCAAAAAAGTGTGTGTGTGTGTGTGTGTGTGTGTGTGTGTGTGTGTGCCGGGTGCAGAGAAATGACAGGGAGATGCAGTACCCAAGGGGACCAGTAGGGAGTACTGCTGTCACAGATGGGCCTGAAGGATTCAGGGACAGAGAGGGTAGCTCAGAGCACCCCACAGAAGCTAAGCTGGGACCTTAGGTCTGGGGACACCGCCCACCATGACTCTACAGACAGGGAGCCTGGGAGATAAATATCTCATCTTTATTCACCTCCCTCCCTCTGTTCTTTGGCTGATGCCGCATTGGCTGAACCCAACCAAAAGCCAAATGACAAGGAGGTCGCTGATATAACCCCCTTGTATCACCGGAACGGGGAAAGTGGGCCTAGGAAGGCAAGTGGAAATCCTCCAGCACCTCCAACACCCCCCTTTCCTCTCCACCAGAATATTTTTTCTCCCCTGCTCATTCTCTGCTGCAGACCCTTCCATTGCTGCCCCTGACACCTGTACCTTCCCCTGCCCCGAGGGGGGGAGGTGCAAGGGGGGGGATGGGAGGTGCCTGCGGTACTCTCCAATGATGCTCTTCACAATTATCAGCCCAAAGCCCACTAAGACTGGAGGCATCATGTAAAACCATCACACGCACCTCCCTCAACTGTATACCCACAAGCACACACCACCTGGCAGCATGTTCCTCCGGATAAATGACTATCCCTGGCTGTATTCTTAAAGCACAGATACCGTGGCTCTATTGGTAAGTGTAGGTTTCAATCTGCAATGAGGATGAACCTTGAGAAGAACATAAGGCAAACTGAACACATTCCCTCTCGGGTCCCCAAAGCCCATTCCTTCCCCAAGCTCCCAAGCTCCTCTTTTTTTTAAACATTTGTTTTTATTTTTTTAAAATATATATGTTTTATTGATTTCAGAGAGAAAAGGAGAGGGAGAGAGAGAGAAACATCAATGATGAGAGAATCATTGATCGGCTGCCTCCTGCACGCCCCCTACTGGGGATTGAGCCCGAAACCTGGACATGTGCCCTTGACTGGAATCGAAGCTGGGACCCTTCAGTTCGCAGGCGGACACTCTATCCACTGAGCCAAACCGGCTAGGGCTCGAGCTCCTCTTTTTAAATGGGGACTTAGAAAACCAGAAAGGAGTTCCTTGATGTCAAGAGATGGCAACTACATCTTGGAAGGTGGAAAGGGAGTGGATGAGCAGGAACTGACCTAGAAATGAAGAAACAGAATCTCGATGAATAGAAAGGGGATGTGGCCAAGGGTGGGTGCCCTGTGCCTCCCAGAGCCTGCGGGTGGAAGGCGGCAGGGCAGAAGGAAGCTTGGAGCTGTGTCAGAGCATCCCACCCAGCAGGGCATGTAGTAGGCGCACAATAATATTTACTGAACCTCTGGACCCTAAGGCCTGCAGGCTGTGAATGAAATGACCAGATGCTTGGTTTGCCTGCTAAAGATCACAGGAACTGCTAAACTCCAGTCCCCCAAGGAAATCCGAGCAAACAAGAGGAGTGCTAGGAATACGGCAAAACTCCTAAAAGCTGAATCAGGACTGGCTGACCAGGCGCTCCAAGACCTGGAGAGTGAGAGCAGGAGTCCCACGGACACCTGCAGGCGGAAAGCTGGTGTCCTCTCCTAGGGTCTGGAGCAGCAGCCACAGGGGCGTATTAACAAGCCCACAGAGGCTCCGAATAAAACCAAACCAGGCCAAGGGCTGAAGGGCTGGATCTCTTGGCAACTGCAAATGCCCATAAGCTGAACCATCACCAACTGCTCCCAAGCGCCAGGCAGAGATGCAGGAAGAAAGAAAGCTCTGTGGAAAGAAAGGCCCTGTGAGGTTTATGACTCTGGTCGGGGTGACAGCCATCCAGCCACGGTTTCCCTCTGGGCACAATCTCCGAATCAGCAGCCAAAGCCCAAAACACCTTAGATTTCTCCTCCCTCAAGTTCTTCGAGCAGGAATAGCAAAGTCATCCCTAATAATTCATAAAATCCCAAAGGAAAGGGGGCCCTAGAGGGAAAACCTCACATTAGTAAAGCACCTACTGTGTGCCCTCCACTGTCCACACTGCAGCCACAGGGACCTTCGTAAAACACAAATCTGGCCCCTCGTTCCCCTGATTAAAACTCTCCAATAAAAAAGAAGAAAGAAAACTCTCCAAAGGCTTTCCATTGTCCTTAGTCAAAGTCCATACACCATATCCAAGCAGGCAACATCCCTCTAAAGCTGGCCACAGCGCCTCTCTTCTGGCCTCCTCTCACCTCTCTTTTCTCCCAGCTCAGGCCACAATAAACAGACTGAATGTCCCCAACACAATGCTCCCACTCCAGATCTCAACTATTCATATGCTCTTCCCTTAACCAGACACACCCTCTGCTCCCTACAACCCTCACCCCTCAGCATCTCCCAGTAAATTGTAACCCTCCTCAGGTCTTATCCCTGAAACCCCAGGACTCCATCCGGAACCCCACCCCAACATGACATCCGGTTAAGCCTTCCGTGTGCTTCCATAGCTCCTTGCTTTTCTTCCATCGTTTATACATGGCAGACCACAGGCTCTGGCACTAAAATGCCTTGGTTCAAAGCCCCACCCCACCACTTAGTAGCTAGCGACCTTTGGCAAATTACTTGAACTTCTTGAGCTTCGGCTTCTTCAGTGGGAATGAGGTATCTACCTCGCTGTCTTGTAAGTTAAACAAATTCATCTGAGATTAAATGAATTCATGTATGTAAGGACATGTGATAAAAACTCCATGTGAACTCTATGTGAGAAACTGAAGTGTGTGCTATTCTTCTTTCTGTACTACCTCACTATGTGATTGCTGAACTGTCAGTGGTAGGGGCAGGGGGGGACAGTCCCTTCAGGGGCAGACACTGCATCCAAGTTTGCTGAGTGGACGGTAGCCCCTCTGTGCTCTTTCCACTGCCCCACACCGCCTCAAAGTGGTTGCCATGGCTACAGGGTAGAAAGTCTCAGACAACTTGTGCTAGTGGGAATCCTATATAATAAAAGGGTAATATGCAAATCGACCAAACAGTGTAATGACAAGTCGCTATGATGCGCACTGACCACCAGGGGGCAGATGCTCAACGCAGGAGCTGCCCCCTGGTAGTCAGTACGCTCCCACAGGGAAATCACCACTTAGCCACAAACTGGGCTGATGGCTGGCAAGCGCAGTAGCAGTGGCAGGAGCCTCTCCCACCTTTGCGGCAACACTAAGGATGTCCGACTAATGGCTTAGGCCCGCTCCCCATGGGCCTAAGGGGAGCAGGCCTAAGCCATCAGTGGAACATCCCCCAAGGGCTCCTGGACTATTAAAGGGTGCAGGCCGGGCTGAGGGGGACCCCCTCCCCAGTGCACGAATGTCATGCACCGAGCCTCTAGTTATTAAATAACACCAGTGTAAGCAGGAAATTCTTCCCTATTTCTAACTAAAGAAGCAAATGAAAGAAGACACACAAACGGTCAATAAACACGTGAGAAGATGCTCAGCATCATTAGCCTGAGGGAAATACCACTTAAAACCACAATGAGATACCACTTCATACCCACCAATAATTAAGTGGCTATAATTAAAAAAACAATTATAGGTGCTGGGAGAATGTGGAGCAGTTAGGACCCCCATGCACTGCTGGTGGGAATGCAAAATAGCACAGTCAACTGTTGGAAAATGCAGTTCCTCACAAAGTGAAATAGAGTTGCCATGGGACCCAGCAATTCCACTCCTCGTGCTCTATGGTTATTCCACATTTTGTTTCCCCATTTATCAGTTGATGGGCATTCGGGCTGTAGTACTTTCTGGCTATTATGAATAATGACGTGTGAACATGCATGCACAAGGTTTTGTGTGGATATATGTTTTCATTTCTTTTTTGGAGTGATGAAAAAAAAAATGTCCTGGAATTGGATAGTTGTGATGTTTGCACAACTGTGACTATACTAGAAACCACTGAACTGTACATTTTGAGTGAATTGTTTGGTATGTGAATTCTACCTCCAAAACAAAAGAAGTGATTGAAACAATAGTAAGCACACGCATGTCTGAGCACTTGCTATGGGCCTCATAGCACGCTAAACAGCTTTTGTAGATTCACTCATGGTCTACAATTTCAAAAAACAAAGCCAGAGAAGGTAAGAGAAGGCTTAAAAGGACGAGTTCAGTAAGGAGCCTGCCCAGCCTGGGCACAGAGCGGATGCTCAACAGATCTCTCTGCCTAGTCGGGTGACTCACTGAGATGTGCCCCAACAGACCTACTAGTAACAAAGCCTTGCGGGGAGGGCCTGGAGCTGGAGCCGAAGAGGCCTGTTAACTCTGGACTTGGATTGTCCGAGGTTTCAGTCGGCCTCCACTTAGACAAGTGTCTTCGCCTCAATGGCCTCAAACTTCACTGGCTTAGTGAGGGTAATGACAGTACCAACCTCGGAGAATTGCTGTAAGAATTACGTGAGCTCATTCTACGGAGAGCACTTAGAACTCCCCTGGCCCGTGGTCATCTCTCCATACACACAGCGGCCGCTATCATCGGCTGGAGCACCGCAGACTAGGTGAGGGGCCTGCGGGAAGGCACGCGAAGGGGGCGGCGGGCGCTCAGCCACAGTGACCCCGGGGTCGGTCGACCCACGGAGTGGCTCTCACACGGGTTTCGCGCGTGTACATGAACTGGCAAAGAGGAGGGGCGTGACTTGCCCCAACTCCGCTGCGCAAGGTCGTGTGGAAGATTCCAGCCCGGATTAGAAGACCTGGGGAGCCCGGATTAGAAGACCTGGGGAGCCCGAGGGCCGGGAGGGATTTGAGGGTCGCGGGGCTTAGGGGTAGGAGGAGGGAGAGGGAGGAGCGCGGGGTCCGCGGGGCGGAGCTGGGGGAGGTCCGTCGGGAGGGAAAGGCCTGTCCGGAGAGAGGGAAGCGGGAGAGCCCGCGGGGCGCGGTACCTGGAGTCGAACTTCTGGCCGTCGGGGAAGGTCCCCACGTAGTGGTAGCGCACGAAGTCGCCGCTGCGCACGGTGCGCGGGCACTCGTCG
>NW_005871066.1:3951313-3954838 GCF_000147115.1 Myotis lucifugus
GAACCAGCGTCATAGCAAACGTGAGGAGAATGCGTTCCTCCCCGGACCGCAACCTCCACCCCTCCGGCCTCCGGCCCCCGCCCCCGGCCACTTCCGAGCGAGGGGAGGAGCTGCGGCCGCGCGCGGGGCGGGCCGCTGTGCTCCCGCGCCGCCGCCCAGCCGCCCTGACCTCGGAGCCCGGGGCCCGCCCCGGGAAGAGACCGTCCCGGGGGAGCCGTGGTGCGCTCCTCGGCACTGGGCTCGGGGCCAGAGTTGGGAGGGAAGAGCGTTTCATGCCTCAGCAGACCCGCTGGTCTCCGCCTGTCCCCGGAGACTCCGGATTTAGAACCGCCAGAGGCTCCTACGTGGCCGCGGGTCCAATTACCCCCTGCGGCTTTGGAGGAGAGAAACAGATTTTTTTTTTTTAAGCCTAGTTACAAGGATGGAGTCTCCACTGAAAAAGACTGGAAGTCCCCATTCTTCAGGATTAGAGGGGAGGCTCGCGTTGCCAGACTCCTGGACAGCTTGTACAGGTGAACATTTTAAGTTGCCAACTGTGACTGTTCCCCACGCCATCAAGGTGCACTGTGAGCTGACTTACAGCAAACATCCTACACGGCCTCAAACACGTGACTAAGCCACGTAGGGCTTCACAATACTCAGATGTGGCAAGAAATTCATGGGAGTAGTTGAAGGCATTGAACTTCGAGTCGATTGTCCTTACTTACTAGAACCTGGCGCCAATGAAAGCAAATCACCAAAGTTTCGATTCACGTTGGAAGTGTAAACCAACGGTTGTGGGCGCCAATTCAAAGCGAAGAGCAATGCCCAACTCGAAGTGCCCGTGAAAAACGAGACTTTATTCAGTGCAAACAGCTCAATTGGGATACAGAGTGGCCCTGAGACCAGCGCAGCTGTGGGACAGCTCAATAGTGTCACAGCTCAGTTATGAAACAGCACAGCTGTGGGACACCCCCCGGGGCCAGGCAGCCCTGGGTGAGGACCCGCTCCAGCTAGACCAGCGGTTCTCAATCTGTGGGTCGCGACCCCTTTGGGGGTCGAACGACCCTTTCACAGGAGTCGCCTAAGACCATCGGAAAACACATATATAATTACATATTGTTTTTGTGATTAATCACTATGCTTTAATGTTCAATTTGTAACAATGAAAATACATTATGATTCCTAACAGTAGCAAAATTACAGTTATGAAGTAGCAACGAAAATAATGTTATGGTTGGGGGTCACCACAACATGAGGAACTGTATTAAAGGATTGCGGCATTAGGAAGGTTGAGAACCACTGAGCTAGACGGTCTGCCTGCTCCACTTTGGTGGGCCCAGGGCCTGGCTCAGATGGCAGGAACACAATGTAGGCAAGCAGTTCAATTCAGGCTTCTCCCTGAAGTTCAGTTTGCATGAGAGGCATCTGGGTAGAAAAGGCCCCATTTTTTAAAAATTGAGCTCAGTTAGCCAGTGGGCACTCTATTTAGTAGGTATCTTCTTTCTCGGGGTCCACAGAAGCAAGCAATTCTGATATCAAATGTGGCAGAGATGGCGAGAGAGAGAGAAACTGGGCACCCATCTAATATATACATACACATGCAAAAATACTAAATAAAACGTGAGCAAATTGAAATCAACAATTTATAAAAAGAATGATACATATAACATGGGGACTACCTAAGCGACCTTTAGCAAGCTCATAGTATCCTCTGCAAAATGAAGATAAAACATGATCATTACAAGATTATTATAGACCTTATGAGATCCCAGGATCTCATGAGAAACTTCATGTAGCACTAAAGAAATGTCCACTGTTCCTATTAGAGCTTATTCCATGGAAATCGAAAACCTATTCATATAATTCACCCTATTAACACTGTTAGTCCGTATGGCTTGGGTAAAACTGATTTCACCCCTGGGAATTGAGGTGGGCATGTGACATAGGCTGGGCCAGTCAGAGTACTGCTTCTCCATGACCACAGAGATTGTTTCCATGGCAGCTACATGACCCTTGCTAAGCCAAGGAGTATAATACATGGAAGTCCTATTGGAACGGAGAAAGGCTTCTTCCAGCTTCTTCCAGGGGCTGTTAAGTGGTTGGCCACCTTTGCCCCGACAATGGGAGAACCTGTATGAGAATGAAGCTGAGAGAAAGAGAAATGGCTGACTCTTAACATTTCAGCACCTAGATCAGGCCGTTCCTGAAGTTCTACCCCATGACATCGCATATATATGAGAAAATAAATTCCTTAAAAAACCCAAACAGTTTTATTTGGGTTTTGGTATGTTGTTTTCAAAAGAGTCGATTAATGCTTGCTCAAATGGAACTCTCAATCCCTGAGTCTTCTTCCTGAGAGTCCAAATCATTGAGTTAAGCAAATACTTGAATCAGTCAAGACTTTTTTTTTATAAAGTGTGATATTATAGAGTTTTATTGATCAAGACTCTTTCGATTGCAAGTGTGAGAAGAACAACTTCACTGGTTTTGCATAGAAGTATATCCTAAAGTTTTCAGCTTGTTTGCTTGCTATAATGTTTGGTATCTTCTTTTTGTTTCTTTTCTTGTACTTTAGGGGCATATCTTGACCAGCAACAAAGTCTTCCCAGGAGAGGAGGAACTATTGGCCCAGGTCACTTGCATCTACAACTGGATTGGTTCATACACCGATTTTTCCCTCTCAAAGGGAAACCAGATTTCCAAGTTCTGGGATACACACACACACACACACACACACACACACACACACATATACATTGTATGTCTGTTCATAGTCTTTGTGTGTTTATTTGGACTTCCTGTAATAAATAGGAAAGAGCTCCGCAGGTATTTTAGGTACTGATTATATTAAATGCCATGTTTCAGGGAAATATCCTCTATACTATTTTTTTAAATATGGAATGCTTCATGAGTTTGCATGTCATCCTTGCGCAGGGGCCATGCTAACCTTCTCTATATCGTTCCAATTTTAGTATATGTGCTGCCGAAGCGAGCACTCCCCTCTACTATTGTTTTTACTTCCTTTGTAGTTTATCCCATTGCATGAAAGTTACTATAACTTCATGTATCAGATAACACTTTTAAAGTACAATCTAGTTAAGCACCTAACACTTTTGTATCCTGGCTCCACCATTTACTAGTTCTGCATCCTTGAGCATGTCCCTTAACTCTCTGGGCCTCCCCCTGTCTACAAAATTAGTGTAATACATAAAGGTCATAACAGAGCTTAAGTTTGTAAAGATTAAATCATATCTTCTTAAGGGCTTGGCTCAATGACCAGTACATAAAAGCACTCAATATGTATTAGGTTTTATTTTCAGCTCCCAAAGCTTGTCTAAATTCAATATACAGTTTTAATCACGGATCGCACATGGGGGGGGGGCGGGGGGGGGAAGGGCTCCCAACCGCCGGGACCCGCAGCCCTCGGACGCCGCCAGGGGGGGCCCTCCGACCTCCGGCACCAACCGGCCAGGCTGGGGCGGTCGGAGCGAGGACCCAGGGCCGCGCCGGGGGGAGGGGGGGGACCCGGGGGCCTCGGGCGGA
>NW_005871066.1:3955436-3976854 GCF_000147115.1 Myotis lucifugus
TCTGATCTGGGGAATGAATGAATGGATGAATGAATGAATGAATACGCGGGAAGCGCGCGCTTGTGCCTGCCCTTTCGCGGTGTTCGGGTCAGAGCCACTGTGAACCTGGGAACGTCTTCTCCTCTGGTTGCTAGCCCTGCAGCGCTAGTGGGAAGAGAGTAAACTTTGGGTGAGGGGCTTGTCCTGCGGACGGGGAGGGGCTGTCAGTGGAGGGGAGTGCGGACTCGCCCTCTGGGCCTGAGGACTTCTACCCGGATTGAGGGCGGAGGCCACCCAGAGGCCGATTCCAGCTCAGCAGAAGGAACTGGGACGGGAGACTCACATCCTTTGCAGGCGCGCCTGGCCGCACGGAGGAGGGTCCAGGGAACCGCTGGGAGGAGGGCGGGTGGAAAAGGAGAAACATCGGGTGGGAGGTTGGATTGAGGACCTTCCAGCTCATTCCTGTCATCCTGCCATTCTGTCATTAGCTTTAATTCTTAAAGGTTGGTGTTCACGGAGTTAATTAATAAATTGTTCTGTTGCAGGATGCTAAGCCAGTCCTGTAAGGAAAGGTCTTCAAAGGGCTACAAAGCTCGATAATGACCCTCCTGGGAGCTTTGACACAAAGTGCATGGCTTTGCTGGAGCCTGGCCTGCTCTGCATGATATGTTTACTATGTTCTCAGTGTGGCCCTGGAGCTGAGTGTCACCTCAGTAGGACAGTGGCTGCAGGACAGGGCCTTGCTGGGCTGGCACCCACCGTCCTGGCCCCTGGGGGCCCTCGGTGTGGTGCTCTGTGTCTGCCAAACCAAAGGTTCCTCACCCCATACACCATTGGGAAGATCAGTCTTCTGACGACACAGAGCCAGTTATTACAGTCTGAATGGATTCACAGCTGGCTTCTCAGATGGTACAAAAGGATGGGCCTCCACCAACTTTTTTTTTCCACTTTTTATTTACTTTTATTTAATTTTTTATTAAGTTATTACATATGTGTCCTTATCCCGACATTACCCCAATTTTTTTTTTAATGTTAAGAATTAACTGCAAAGACACATGTAGATTCTTGACTGTCAGAGGGCAGAAGCCAACTATACATTAATATAGCCCCATTTCCAAATCTGGTCTGTTTCAGAGTTAAATGTGACTTTAAACTTGGAGAATTTTTCTTTTTTAATATGTTAAAATCACGGATTGTTTAGCCGTAGGAAACACCATCAACTACTGTCCTTTAAACTGTGAAAACAGTGGTGAAATGGACTTTTGAGGCAACGCCATGGCCAATCGCAGATTTCCAATGTGTGGTTCCATCACACTTCTTTTCACTTTGGCAACAACAGTTACATATTTTTCAGGAGTTTGGATTTCAGTTCGATTGGCCATATGTTGTTGTTTGTGCAACTCCTGTGGCTGAAAGGATGTATTATTGTCGGATTTGTAGTCTGTACTACAGACTCCCTTCCGTCTCTATGCATAAGGCGTACCATTCGTGTTTCTCATGAATGGTTGCAGGTGACCTGTATCATTGTCCCAATTTGTGCAGGTTCCAGTGCTGTTGCTAAGTAAGTTACGGCTAGGACCTGCCACCACTTTGTGTTAGAAAATAGTTGAAGCACTTGCTTTGGAAAGCACTGTACCACACCTCAGCGGCTCAGTCTATTCATGCCCAGTTCTTCTCTATGTAATATTCGTGGGGCAGCTCCTCCTCTGTGCACTAGAAAAGCTCTGGCATTTGGCATGTACCATCCAGCTGCCTGTGGTCCAGGCATCGTGCAGGGTCCCTGCACCTGGACTCCAGTGGGGTCCATGCGGGCAGAGAGCTGAGGGGCCGGAGGCAGCGGCTTGGGCTCACTCTGGCAGAGGCGGTGGGAGGATCTTGAATTGGGACGTTCAGGGACATGGAAGGGGGAGCCTCTGGGACAGACCACCTTCCCTCCAGCAGGCCCTTCCCTCCAGCAGGCCCTTCCCTGTGCTGACCCCAGCCCCTCAGAGCAGGTCACCCAGCCCCCCGCCCTGAGTCTCTTCCACGTTGAGTCGGTGTAGCGATGCTGGGTGGACAAGCTGACAACGATAATGACAGTTTGGAACCATAACGAACTCACATTTTCCCTGTGATCTCTTGCTTTCCCTTCTTCCAAAGAGAAAATCATTGTGCTAAGACGGCAAGTGAGTTACAGTTTCGGTGAATTTGAGTTCTGCATCTCAGCGGGATGTGGGAGAGCGTCCGTTTATTTATATGTGATCTCGAGTGTCGGGCATGTTCTATTAACTGTTTTAGACATAACGTACTTCTAGGTTTTTATTAAAAACACCCTTTTTAGTTTAGCCTACAGTTGCCTTTTTCTTGTTATGTTCCTGTTAACGTGGTTGATGATGGGTTTGTTTTCTTTTTTCTTTCTAGTTATGAAAAACCTCCTCCTGGGCTTATCAAGGTCAGTGTGAAGTTGGTCCTGTGGCTCTTCTCTTAGACATAAGTCACTCAGTGCGCGGACTCCCTTTGTGATCACCCTGTTTCTTCCCGCAGGTGCCAGTCAGACACTTCGGGCTTTGTCACAAGCCTGTGCCTTTGTGGCAATTTACTCAGCCGGGTGTCTGTTCCTTAAGAACCCCAGGCAGGCCCTCAGCCATCGCCCCTCCTCTCTCCCTCCATCTCTGCTGCCCTGGTGCTGACTCTCTCATCTGGCACTGGTTTCTCAACTGTCATCAGCTCAGAGAATGGAGACTCTGGGGCTCCCCCGCCCGAGTCCCCTGCAGGAGCCCCTCCTCCAGCCCCCTGGCCAGTGTCTGTTTCTCTGGGGGAGCGAGGCTTAGAGGAGTGGTGCAAAGCCAAAGCAGCCTTTTCTGTTTAAAGATTTAAACTTTCAATTTTTAAAAAAGATGTAAGCCAGGCCGGCATGGCTCCGTGGTTGAGCATCAGCCTATGAACCAGGAGGTCACGGTTCGATTCCCAGTCAGGGCACATGCCTGGCTTTCGGGCTTGATCCCCAGTGCGGGGCGTGCAGGAGGCAGCCGATCAATGATTTTCTCTCATCATTGGTGTTTCTATCTCTCTCTCCTTTTCCCTTCCTCTCTGAAATTAGAAAAAAGATATATATATTTTTTAAAAATGGAGGGAAACGGGGGCATCGGTACAAAAATAAAAATTTTTTAAAAATAGAAATAAAAAAAGAATTTAAAAATTTTTATTATAAATGTAATATTCATGGAAACGGGGGTGGAGGAAGCCCTTAAGTATAACTAGTTATTCAGTAGTGACATGCATAGCAGAGATAGAACACGTGTGTGACTAGAAAACATGGCAGTGGCTCGCAAGGTTAACAAGCAACATGCCATTTCATTATTCCAGGCGGCCTTGCTTAATTCTTATGCTGTGCTCATTCCACACAGGGTTTTCCCATTAAAAAAAACATTTATTGATTTTAGAGGTGGGGGGAGAGAAACATCGATTTGTCGTTCCACTTATTGAGATATCCATGGTTGATTCTGGTATGTGCCCTGACTGGGGATTGAACCTGTAACCTTGGCATATCAGGATGACACCCTAACCACTGAGCTACCCAACCAGGGTGAGGTGAAACCTTTTTCTTTTTTTGTTTTTTTTAAAATATAGTTTATTGATTTTCTTACAGAGAGGAAGGGAGAGGGATAGAGAGCTAGAAACATCGATGAGAGAGAAACATCGATCAGCTGCCTCTTGCACACTCCCTACTGGGGATGTGCCCGCAACCAAGGTACATGCCCTTGACCGGAATCGAACCTGGGACCCTTCAGTCCGCAGGCCGACGCTCTATCCACTGAGCCAAACCGGCCAGGGCTGAAACCTTTTTCTTGATCTTGGAATCTGATATACATTAGAATTTCGAGCTTGCAGATCACTCCTATATGAAGGACAGATTTCTATCCGCTCCAAGAACAGCCACTTCGTTTTTGTGATGTAGTTCTTCCAGCACATTCACTTCCACTTTTTCTGTCCTGCCTCAGTGGTGTCTCCGGTTCCTGAGAGGTGACTCGTGATGACTTTGGGAGCTCCCCCCTGAGAAAGCCAGGCCCCCTGTGTTCTGAGGCAGGTGGAGAGGATCCGGCGCTTTCTGGCCAGATTGTTTACTCGCTGTTTCCCTTTTTAGGAGGATGAGACGAAGCCGGAAGACTGTATACCAGATGTGCCAGGCAATGAGCATGCCCGGGAATTCCTGGCTCACGCGCCAACCAAAGGGCTTTGGATGCCCCTGGGGAAGGAGGTCAAAGTTATGCAGTGTGAGTGTGCAAGCGCGTCCGGGACTCCCGAACACACGCGGGTGACACCACGGTTCACAAGGGAATGGGGAGTTGTTTAATGAGAATATAGAGTTTCAGTTTTACAAAGGAAAAGAGTCATGGAGAGGGAGAGTGTGATGGTAAATGTTATGTATATGGGCCAACCTCATTTTATTGCGCTTGCTTTATTGCGTTTCACAAATGTTGGTTATGTATTGACTGAAGGCAAGATGGTCCACTTGCAAAAACATTACGACTCACTTTATTGTTATGGTCTGGAACCGAACCCATAATATCTCCTAGGTCTGCCTGTATTTTTACCACAATTTTTTAAAAATTTGGAAAAGTTCAGTGTGGGGCGCGGTTACAGTGTTTTGGCCAGGTTCAAGCCTCGGACTAATGAAAGGACAGGGTCCTCTCATTGCCACGTGCAAGTCCCAGCTGGAGGGCAGGGCCCTCCCAGCACAATCATAGCCAATGGCTGTGGTTGTGAGCTTGAACCTATGGTCCAAACACGTGGCCCCACGTGCCTTGTGATGGAGTTCGGGTGCATGTAGTTGAGTAGGGTTGGAACTCACGAGAATGCTGTAAACAACGTGATCACGCTCCTACTTTGCCTCGTGGCATCTGCTATAAAATAAAGACACGGCTTGTGGGCGCTGGCGCTGTCTCCTCATCAGGGAGCAGCGTCCCACCGAGACCCAGCTTTCATTCTCTTGTCTGTCTTTTCTCAATCCTTTCCTCCCCCCCACTCAGGATCACCTTTGGCCGTAACAGTTCAGCCCTAGCTGGTCTGGCTCAGTGGATAGAGCGTGGGCCTGCAGACCAAAGGGTCCTGGGTTCGATTCCAGTCAAGGGAATGTACCTTGGTTGCAGGCTCCTCCCCTCCCCGGGCCCTGGTCGGGGCATGTGCAGGAGGCAACCAATCGATGTGTTTCTCTCACATCGATATTTCTCTCTGTCTTTCCCTCTCTCTTCCACTCTCTCTAAAAGTCAATGGAAAAATATCCTCAGGTGAGGACTAACAAAACAAAAAAATCTAGAACAGTTCATAGTAGTATGTGGAACCGCATTATAGGTTTGAACTACGTGGGTCCACTTATACACAGATTTTTTTTCCAGTAAGTATTATAAATGTATTTTCTCATGATTTTCTTAATAACGTTTTCTTTTCTCTAGTCACCGATTCTTTTTATTGTAAGAATTCAGTACGTAATACATATAGCATACAAAATATGTGTTATCAGTAAGGCTTCCAGTGAACAGTAGGCTATTTTTTTAAATATATTTTTATTGGTTTCAGAGAGGAAGGGAGAGAGATAGAAACATCAATGATGAGAGGGAATCATTGATTGGCTGCCTCCTGCACGCCCCCTACTGGGGATCAAGCCCGGAAACCCAGGCATGTGCCCTTGATCGGAATCAAACCTGGGACCCTTCAGTCCGCAGGCTGACGCTCTGTCCACTGAGCCAAACCAGCCAGGGCAACAGTAGGCAATTTTAAGTTTTGGGGGAGTCAGAAGATACATGTGGATTTTCAACTGGGGGTAGGGCTTTATAAGGTTTCAAAATCCCAGGCTTCCCGCTTCAGTGGGTGCAAGCCTGCTGCTTTTCACAGCCGCTGGCGTTGTAGGCTGCTTGCTTTCAAGACTTATAGAAGGGGTGAGAGGGTCCAGTTAAAATGCCAGAGATCCTGCTGTTCTTAGCCAAGGTCCACTGCTTTTTGTTGAATTAATGCTCCTCAGGTCGTGGCAGGCCTTTGGCTAATTCCCAGGGTTGCACAGAAGTTGATTTGGGCAAATTTGCAACTCCTGTCAGTGCTTTTATGGAAGAACAAATTTATAGAGATTGTCACTTGGCCATTCTTGACATACTTCCTGGGTTCTCACTTCTGAAAAGAATTTTCTTCATTGTCATTTAGATGACTTTTTAGGAAGGGAATGAAAGCAGATGAATGTGTTCGGTCTGACATCGGTACCCAGAAGCCTACAACTTTTTTTAATTTATTTGAGAGAGAGAGAGAGAGAGAAACATTGATTTTATTGTTCCACTTATTTATGCATTCATTGGTTGCTTCTTGTATGTGCTCTGAGCAGGGACTGAATCTGCAACCTTAGTGTCTTAGGATGGTGCTCTGACCAACTGAGCTATCCTGCCAGGGCCTAGAGGTTTTTTTGTTTTTTTTTTTTATTTTTATTTATTTATTTATTTTTTATTGATTTTTTACAGAAAGGAAAGGAGAGGGATAGAGAGTTAGAAACATCAATGAGAGAGAAATATCGATCAGCTGCCTCCTCCACACCCCCCACTGGGGATGTGCCCGCAACCAAGGTACATGCCCTTGACCGGAATCGAACCTGGGACCTTTCAGTCCGCAGGCCGACGCTCTATCCACTGAGCCAAACCGGTTATGGCTAGAGTTTTTTTGGTTGTTTTTTTTTGAAGTTTTTGAAGTTTGAAAATTACTACTCTGTTTGATGAGGTTGTGAGTTGCATTTCACTTTCCATTTTATAGATATTTGCATTGACTTGGAAAGTAAGTGTGTTTGGGTTGGGACCAGACCAATTCTACCAAGAAGTAATTGAAGTTTAAGCTTCAGGGAACCTCAGTGGTGCCTTTCAAGGGCCTGCAGGGATCCCATCGATATGTTGATATGGTCATACGATTTTGTAAAATTTGCCCAAGGCAAGATGTTTGTTTTTTTCCCTAAAGCGCGCACTGCCTCCAGGTCCCACAAAACTTGAACTTGTTCCAGACATGTAAACTATACATACCTTCATTCTTTTTTATTGGTTGTAGTGTTACCTAGAACAGTGGTTTTTAAACTTTAATATGTCTACAAATCACCAGTAAGTCTTTTGAAATTCAAGTGTGTGTCAGTATTTCTGGAGTGGGCCTACTGCTATGCATTGCCAGCAATCTCACTCACGCGTTGCCAATTTTCTAGACTCTTAATGGTTCATTCACTGATTGCATATGCTTTTCGATTGGAGTCTAATGAAGAAAAACCTTAATGTGATCTACTGATTATCTTCATTAAATGACACTGTGTTATCTTACGGAAATATTCCCTTTTTTCTTTGTTTTTAGGTTGGCGCTGTAAACGGTATGGTCACCGAACGGGCGACAAAGAATGCCCTTTCTTTATCAAAGGCAACCAAAAGTTAGAACAGTTCAGAGTAGTAAGTAGAACCCCACCATGTGAATTTACATTTATTAGAAATAGTGCATGTCCAGTAACTGGTGAACTGGAGTTCATATAAAATACATTCCCTGAAGCATTTCGGCCAAAGTATCTGATGTTAACTACATGTCTGTTAAGTTACATTTGTGTGATAGATTAGTTTATTAACAAAAAACTAACTTCTTATTAAAGTGGCACTTGCTTATATGTTGGGAATAGTGCTTCTTTTTATGAAGTATACATTGTTATTTATTCAGTCTTTATTTTTTTTTATTAATCTTCACCCGAGGATGTGTTTTTTATTGATTCTAGAAAGAGAGGGAGAGAGAGAAACCATCAATTGGTTGCCTCCCTTACACGCCCTGACTGGGATCAGACCCAAGACCTTTTGGTGCACAGGATGACGCTCCAACCAACTGAGCCACACTGGCCAGGGCCAAAGTTTTTTAGACATTTAAAATGTTGTGCTTTAGCCCAGCCAGTGTAGCTCAGTTTAGTGTTGGCCCACGCACCAAGAGGTCACCTGTTCAATTCCCGATTAGGGCACAGGCCCAGGTTGTGGGCTCAATCCCCAGTAGGGGGCATACAGAAGGCAGTCTATTAATATTTCTCTCTCCCTTCCTCTTTCTCTAAAATCAATAAAAATATTTTTTAAAATGTGTTTTAATTTTATAATAATCTTAAATACGTTTTTGATCAGTCATTCCTCTTCTAGGTAGAATGTCAATTTTTTAAAATTGATTTGAGAGAGAGAGAGGAATGGGAAGAGAGAAACATCGATTTGTTGTTCCACTAGCCAACTGAGCTACTTGTCCAGGGCAGAATGTATACTTTTATAGATACTATAGAACATAAAGTGGTGATAAACCTCAAAAACTTTAAACATATTCTTTTTTATTTTTATTTTTTTTACTCAGAAAACCCACTTCTAAGAGTTTACCTTAAGGACATAGGAGAACATCACTATATACATAGCTGCTTATGTATGTATCAGGATAACTTTATAATTATATGATTGAAAAAAATGGAAAGAGACTTATGTTAGTAGTAATTACCCCTTAGGTAGTGAGGTAATAAATTTTTAAAAAATTTTTTTATAACCCAAAAATTTCTACAATAAATATTTCTTCTTTTTTTTAATTGAGGTAATTCACATACCATAATATTTCTCATACTTATTCTTATTTTTAAGTAATTCAAGTCATTTTAAGTTATCTGTACTTCTGTATACTTCCAGACTTGGTTTAGGGTACATATATTTTTGTGTATCTATAAATGCTTCATTATCATCTATTATAATTCACTTTTTAAAAAAACCTATCTCTTAGTCATCTATACACATAGACCAAAGAGAATTACCTCAATATTTCTACCTTGTATAGTAGTTTGTGATTCTGCCAGAGTTTATTTACTTATAAAAGATACTTAAATTATATGCTATATATATTTTTTCAATCCTATATTTTTAAATCTTTTTTCTTTTTAAAAATTATTTTATTTTATTTTCAATCCTGTGTTTTTCTAATTGGAAAATCCTTTTCACAGCATCAATGAGTTAGCAGTCAGGAAGAATTAGAACATGTTAAAAAATTACCAAACTGGAAAAAAATAACTGGTTTTAGTAACAGAGAGATTTAATATTTATTTAATTAATGGTTCATGAAGTCTTACCCAACCTTAACTTTCTCTAACCCTCAAGGCACATGAAGATCCCATGTATGACATCATCCGAGAGAATAAAAGACACGAAAAGGATATAAGGTGAGGTTGTCCTGATGATAACAAGACCCTCTTGAAGTTTTAAATGGTATTACGTTGGAAACTATTCCTATTAGAGGAGCAGTGTAATAAATGTGGTGCTTTCATTGCGCAGCACTTGGAGGTCAGGAGGACTTACTGAAAAGGCTGGTGTTCAGGAATGAGCAGGTAGCCTGCTCCACTTGGATTAGCTTAATGCAGTGGGCGTGGCCCAGCCTGCTGACGCATGGATGGTTGATGTTGGCAGCCCTCTTCCTGGTGTGTGGTTCTACTGTTTGATTGGTTCTCTTTCATATGATTTAGTTTATCTTCTCCAATGTCTTCAGGGATCTGAGCTATTGTTCAACATGAATAAAGACAGTGAAAAAACAGGAGGTTTTTATTTTTTCAGATTTGTGGTCTTGAGTTATAATTGTTGAGGGGGTAGATTACATAGTATGAACTTGAGCAGTGGGGGATGATTTAGGAAAGGCCGTATCTGTTAGAGGTTACAATAGGAGGGCCTATAGAAATATGCAGGCACACCTCCTTGGGGCATGTGCACTCACATCTCCTTTTCAAGTGAATATTATCTCCTAAACTCTAAGGGACCCCATGAGACTTGCAACCAGGGGAGCAGTGGGGAGTGACAGCGCATCCCTGGCTAACCCCCTGATGAAAAGGTCCCCAAGGCCCCCTTCCTCTGACTTCCTAGTGAGCGAAGCAGCCCCGCGTAAGCTCTCCTGTTACTTCCATCCTAGTCCCGTCCTTGTTTCACTGTCCCCAGCTTTAATAAACATACTATCAAAAAATAATAATAAAAATTTAAAAAGGAAACGTGGAAATATTTAGGACAATGAAAAGGATACAGAACGATTGTACACAGGTAGATAGAATGAATGTAAATAGTCCTGTAAAATAGGCATGGATGTGGACAGGAATGGGCAACATGCAAAAATAAAAAATAAGTACTGTATTGGATGAGGTGATTATCTGTGACTTTTTTTATCCTCACTACTAATCTTATATTTAAAAACATTCTTCGATGCCGAAACCCGTTTGGCTCAGTGGATAGAGCGTCGGCCTGCGGACTGGAAGGTCCCAGGTTCGATTCCGGTGGGCACATCCCCAGTGGGAGATGTGCAGGAGGCAGCTGTTCGATGTTTCTCTCTCATCGATGTTTCTGACTCTCTGTCTCTCTCCTTTCCTCTCTGTAAAAAATCAATAAAATATATTTTTTTTAAAAAACCACATTCTTCGACGATGTTGTTACGGTTTCTGGTTCTTTGACCAGTCTTCTCTGTCTAGGATACAGCAGTTAAAGCAATTGCTGGAGGATTCCACCTCAGATGACGATAGCAGCAGCTCCAGCTCCTCGGAATGTAAGGAGAGACACAAGAAAAGGAAGAAGAAAGAAAAGCATAAGAAAAAGAAGAAAGAAAAGAAAAGGAAGAAGAAGCGAAAGCATAAGTCTTCCAAGTCAAGTGAGAGCTCGGACTCGGACTGACAGCCGCTCGGCTTGTCCGCGTTCTCGTCTCAGAATCACACACTGTGGCCGAGAACAGGGGGCCTGGAGTCGGAGAGGGGACACCAAGGAGCACATCGGTGTCACACACACGAGTGACTTCTCACCTACCTTCCAGGGAAGCTGTGACCCCCGAGAGGGACTGTGTCTTCCCAGGTGCCAGCTCTGGACGGCGCTGAGGTCGGCAGGACGGGCCCTCCCGGTCCTCCTCCTGCTGGTCACTGTGGCCTGCGATTCCTAGGAAGTCGGGGTGGCCGGACTAGAGCCTCTGAGGACACTCCTCCAGGGCTGCCACCTCCACAGCAAGGCTGCTGAATTCCCAGGCTTCAGGCTCCACTCTTGTCTGTTGTTGAAGATAATAAAAGCTCATTATTTATTTTTCAAATGTATTTATTTTTTATTTCTGAATAATACATGCATGTGTTCCAAATTTCAAAGGTACATAAGGTTTAATTATGAATCTTAAGCAAATGTGGGTTTTGTTTGTTTTTTAACATAAAATGCTAGCATATCATCCACATTTGTTTTCATTTTTTCACTCAACAGTGTAAAGTATGTTGGGCCTTGCTGCTCACAAAAGCCTGTGTTCATAAACCCTGGCACGATGGGTTGAGTTTTTTGGGGGCGGTAGGGAGGGGTAATTGGGTGTCCTGTAATAACAGTAAAAAATCATGTACTTAACTTGCTTAGATCTTATTGCCATCACCCCATGATTATGATTATGCCCAGAACAACTGATTCAGAAAAATTATAAGGATTTAGGGATGACTATACGGGGTCAAGCACCCACATCCAAAATTCACCGTCGCCCTGTTGGCTAAGCACAGCCCTCCTGGGAACTCCTGGTTTTGACTGTGTGCAGCGAGGCAGTTCTGCAGTCTGGGCTGGTGCCTGCAGCTAGGGGAGGGCGTCTGTTCTTTGAGGAGCCAAGGAGGAGCCACATCTTGCTCAGGGACAAGTGTCCCTCCCTCTCCAGCTTCAGTTGCTGCTGTCATCACTCAGGGTCCCTGGAACTCACTATTCCCCTGGGGGTTGGATTCTTTACTAGTATAAAGAGTAACCGAGACAGGCTCCTTCCCCAGCTCTCTCCAGTAACTGCTCCTAGACCTGGCCTTTGAAAGTTTATCTCAGCGACACAATTGGCCCCGATTGGAATGTTCTTTCTGAAAACCCTAAGGCCAGTTAATGCAGCCATGCCTTACACTTACCCTGAGCATCCTAGCTCAGCATGCAGCAGAAAATTCTCCTGCCTGGAATTTTCTTTATTCCGATGGTATGCCATTTATGTTAAACATGTTCTCTTACAATCTGGAAGAAGCATGCCAGTGATTCTCAAACTGGGGTAGTTGTTGGGAGTTACCTTACATTTTGGACTTGATTTCCAAATGTATGCTTGACTTCATCTAGCCTCCAGGATAAAGGGAAGACTCCAGGAAGGACCACAGTAGGGAAGTGTGCAATGGCACCGCCTTCCTCTTTCTGTGCTTCCTCTTCCATATACTGGCATCAGCATCTTCCCCACCTCCTAGGGCCCAACATCTTCCCCAGTGTGGCCATTTAAGTGCCTTAAGTTAGTTCACCCACAACGCTTCAAACTCCTACTTCACACGTGTCCGAAAGGCAATGAGATTCAACTCATAGTAACACACTAATCTCTTATGGGAATGTATAGGGGAATGAATCAGGTTGTTGGAATTCCTGGTGGGGTGTTAGAGCAGTGGAATGCCTTCCCAGTTCTCATGAAAGCAGGGAAGTTGGGTCAACTGGACTCAAGTCTTCCCTATTTTTCAGTTACTCTAGCCAGTGCATCCCTTTCTCAGCCTTTCCACCTCAGTTGTGTTCTGTTGGGCTTGGAATGGTGGGACCAGTGACCACAGGGCGAAATCTGTTCACCCCCGTGGTCAGCAAACTGCAGCTCGAGAGCCACATGCTGCTCTTTGGCCCCTTGAGTGTGGCTCTTCCTAAGCCTTAGGACAGTGATGGTAAACCTTTTGAGCTCGGCGTGTCAGCATTTTGAAAAACCCTAACTTAACTCTGGTGCCCTGTCACATATAGAAATTTTTTGATCTTTGCAACCATAGTAAAACAAAGACTTATATTTTTGATATTTATTTTATATATTTAAATGCCATTTAACAAAGAAAAATCAACCAAAAAAATGAGTTCGCGTGTCACCTCTGACATGCGTGTCATAGGTTCACCATCACTGCCTTAGGAGTACCCTAATTAATAACAATGTACCTACCTATATAGTTTAAGTTTTAAAAATTTGGCTCTCAAAAGAAATTTCAATCGTACTGTTGATATTTGGTTCTGTTGACTAATGAGTTTGCTGACCACTGAACAGACGCAAAGCATTCGGAAATACTTGAGTGCCTACATATCAGGCTCTATACTAACTATTCCATGGAGATACGACAGTGGACACTGCTCTGAGGAATATGTGGTCTCCTGGGAGAGATTGAGACTGTTGCAAACTTCATGCGTTATGCCCTGAAATGGGCTATGAAAGTGAAAACACAGGTGATCCTGGAACACACAGGAGAGTCACATAGTCCAGCTTGGGTGGCGATATGGGTCAAAGGTGTTTACCTGGAGGATCTACACCGAATCCTGAAGTAGGGGTTAGGAGAAGTCATAGACCTCATTCAGACCAATCTCAAAAACAGTACCTTTGTTTGCCTTTTTGCAGCTCATCTGAAAAAATGCATTGCTATCACTTTGTACCATCTACTTACAGCATCCTGAGAGGTACTTGGTTACCACAGGAAGTTAAAAATAGAGGACGTCTTCACCACAGGGTAACTTAGAGGCAACACTGGTGGACCCATCTGTGTGTATTGCCATACTGTCCATATTATCACCCAAAGAGCCCTTCTGCAAGGCACCCCGTGCTCTCCCACACCTGTCCTGTTCTTTCAAACAACTCTGGGACAGACTTCCATGTAAGTCACATACGAACATTTTGGCACCTCTTCAGACTTAACCTGTAAGATTTATTGGGAGAAGACTGGTTCCACAAATTGACCATCCAGGTCCCAGGTTCTGAATATACTTTTGTTTGCTTCATCTTCCTTTGTCTCTAGGAGTGTACACTGGTTGGAAGACTAGAACCAACCCTTGGGCACATCTATCAGTGTTATTGTCAGGGACCTACAATGTGCCTGGTCCCTCCATCTATAAAAATGAGCGAGGCATAGTCTCTATCCTCAGGGAAGGACCTGTTCATGGAGATGCCTTCATCTATTTCTTCTGTCCTCAACTCCACCATCACGTTCTCCTTATCTGAAGGTCCTTGGAGATTATAAGATAGGCTACATGGTAGAAGTATATGCAAATGACCCAACCCTATTGGTGGTGTTCAGTGATGTGGCCACTTGGGGAAGGGAGGAAAATGTGTCAGATTCACACGACCATATGCAATTCAGTTTATTTACTGTTTCACAACTTATTCCAAAGGCTTTATAATGTGACACTTCCTTAATGTGGTTGTTGGTACCACAGCTTTATTAGTTCAAATCAAGAGAGATATCAATGTTCTAAGCTGAATATCATGCCCTTGCAATATTTAGCTGTTCTTTGTAGCTGGAACTCAGAAATTGGTTTCCTATGAAGTAACAATGGAATAGTACATTCCCTTAAACCAGTTGTATAACAGACTCAAGATACCTTACACAGAGAATCATTACCAATATCTTTTTCATCTTTGGGCTAAAGCTGGAGGTCTTGACTTTGCTTCAGTTCCCATGGGGCTGCACCACGTCGTCTGGCATGGCTTTACCATAAACCAGGTCATACAAACAGTCCATTTGTTTTTTAAAGCTTCCCAGAACCGTATTACTGTACGTGGGATCCTCTGCCCTCTTCCGCCCTCATTTTCTCTTTCCCAGATGCAGTTTCTTTGAGGTGCATTTCCATACAGAACCTCATTTCAAGAGCTCTTACCATGTAGCTCCCTCTTCTGGGCAACAGAAGATAAAGCCCATCTGCTTCTGCAGGAATGTTGTCAGTTCCTATGTCGATATTAGTAGCTGGAGATACTGGTCACCGACCTATGTCATGGCTGCTGCCTTCTAAGTCAGTGGTTCTCAACCTTCTGGCCCTTTAAATACAGTTCCTCATGTTGTGACCCAACCATAAAATTATTTTCGTTGCTACTTCATAACTGTAATGTTGCTACTGTTATGAATCGTCATGTAAATATCTGATAGGCAGGATGGTCTTAGGCGACCCCTGTGAAAGGGTCGTTCGACCGCCAAAGGGGTCGCGACCCACAGGTTGAGAACCGCTGTTCTAAGTGTAAGTCTTGCTTTTCACTCAAGTTCGCAGCCTGTTGAAGTTCAGTTTGAGTCTCTATCGTTTTCATTTCCCCCATTACCACTGTAGTGCCGGAACTGTGCCTGATGATAACACATAGAGAATATAGGTTTGTGGTTAAGTGCAGTGGGCAATGGGGACTGAGATACGAAGAAGCCAGATATTCATTGAGCACCACTGACCATGGAAAATACGAACTTCCATTTCTGAAACCCAGAAAGAAAATATAATAATTTTGTCCCCCACAGCCAGTCACAACATTCAGACAATATGCACCTGTATGGCACACCATGGAGTGGCTGACGAATGGCCCCCAGTTCCTCCCTGGACATCCCAGGATTCAGCAAATGAAGGAGCAATGAGTAGGACAGTGGGGCCTCAAACCCTTCAGCACTAGCGTAGGTCTCTGTTCGGACTGGCAGATCCCCAGGCCACATCAATTGCAGCACATTATGAATGTCACCCCACTTCCTCTTTAACCCTAGGTATTGTCAGACTTATTACACCCCCCCCCAAAGTGATAGTTATAAATGGCATTTCCTTGCAAAATATAGGCTCCCTAGAAATTACAATTATGTTTTTTTTTCCCTGCTGATTCCTTAGAGCTACAATTGTACTGGTCCCATTGTAGGGATTCAAATATCTGTGGAGTGAATGAATGAATGAAGGGCTGCCAGGGAGGCTGAGCATCCTTGGTGTGTTTACTACTTGACCAACATGGTAAAGATGAGGCTCAAGGTGTGAAAACATAGACTGTCTTTACACTTGTGGGAAGTCGAAATCAGTCTTCTTTAACGAAGAGACACGGACTGTCAAATTGTCAAAATGAGGGTGACACTGACCACCGAAGCACAGAAAAGGCCCTGGGCCTGAGAATTCAAAGATCTCAGCCCACTCCCCTTCCAACCAGTAGGATTGAACTTCACGTCTATGGGCAGATTACTTGGTTAAGTAATCTGGTGTCCTCATCTTAAAATAGAGATGATGGTGATAATACCCATTTGGAATTGTGAGCAGAGAACACATAGTTCACTAACTGGACCTTACCACCAAAATAGCAGCCACCATCTAACCTCAGATACCCCCACACACAAAATGCCGCACAAAGGCAGCACAAAACCTCCTTACGAAAGAGGTCAGTTGGAGCCCTAGCCGGTTTGGCTCAGTGGATAGAGTGTCGGCCTGTGGACGGAAGGGTCCCAGATTCGATTCTAGTCAAGGGCACATGCCTGGGTTGTGGGCTCAATTCCCAGTGGCGTGTGTGTGTGTGTGTGTGTGTGTGTGCGCCAGAGGCAGCCAATCAATGGTTCTCTTCCATCATTGGTGTTTCTCTCTCTCTCTCTCCCTCTTCCTTCCTCTCTGAAATCAGTAAAAAAAATATTACAAGAAAAAAGAGGTCAGTTGGAATCTACAGACCAGCTAGCTAGACCATTCTGTTTCACCCTTGACAGCTTCCAGCACTGCCCCCGGCCCCAAACACAGGCCGCTGGTATTTCGGAGGCCTTCTCATTCCACTCCTGCTCCCTGGTGATCTACCTACCAACCCTCTCGGCTGTACCACCAAGCAGCCCTGTTTGGCTACACAGGAGCCACCAGATCCCTCAGCCTATTCACTGAATAGTCCTTGAACCGTGCTCCCTCCCGAGGACTCTCCCAAGGACAGCTGCCCTCACAAGGAGGTCTTCATTCTCCCCCGCTCCATGCACTTCAGGGCTGGGACATGGCCACTAGCTTGTGGCAGATCCAAGTTTTATGGGGACTGGATATTAGAAAACGTAGGGGAGTCTCTTTAAGAAAAACATTATAAGATTATGAACACAGCATCTTGTGATGTTTCTAGCTCTCACCTTGCTGACACGCTGGCACATTCATTGAAGGCCTGGGGTCCTGTAAATGACTATAATAATGAAGGAGGCAGCGACTCATCCAAAACCCCACCTTTTTGGATCTTTTCCTTCCTCAGCACCAAAGACCTTCACTCCCAGAGCCCTTCAGCCAACCGCTACCATGGCCACCTGGTGGACCTTGCTATAATTTACGACGGCTCCAACTCTGAAATTGCACACTCAAATTTCCATTCTCTGACCACAACCCACTCTGCTAGCTCTCTGCCGCCCATGTAGAAGACCGCCGTTACTTTTTCTCCATTTGGTCAGATCCTAACATTATTCCTCTTCCTAGGTATATGGTGAGGTAAGCACCTAGTGCACACGATTTAAGGAGGATCTGTTTATAAAAATATATTTTTTATTGATTTCGTAGAGCAGTGGTTCTCAACCTTGGCTGCACATTAGAATCACCTGGGAATCTTTGTAAAATCCTGATTTCTGGGCTTCATCCTCCAGAAATTCTGTTTCTTTGTTATGGGGTGGGGCCACAACATTAGTAACAAAGAAACAGAATTTCCGGAGGATGAGGCCCAGAAATCAGGATTTTACAAAGATTCCCAGGTGATTCTAATGTGCAGCCAAGGTTGAGAATCACTGTCGTAAAGGGAGAGGGAAAGATAGAAACATCAATAATGAGAATCGTTGATCAGCTGCCTCCCGCACGCCCCCTACTGGGGGCCGAGCCAGCAACACGGGCATGGGCCCTGAACGGGAATCGAACCATGACCTCTTGGGCTCATGTTCAACCACTGAGGCATGCCAGCAGGGGCAAGGAGGCTCTTGCGCCAGGTCATGTAGGTGCAGGAAAACCATTTGCTAAAACTCAACAATTATGTTTTTTTTCATCTTCACCTTATAATAAAGCAGATTCCTTGACAGATTTTTCTCATTAGACAATCCTTATATTTTTGGGACACACCCAACTCAGGCTTGATATGCTTTAATATACATTGCAGGGTTCCATTTGCTGGTATTTCATTTAGGATTTTGGAATCTGAGACTATAAATGGAATTGCTTTATAATTTTCAGTATCCATGTGGTCTTTTCTTGGGTTCTGTGGAGAGCGGCTACAGTGTTTGGACAGGTTCAAGCCTTGGACTAATGAGAGGGCACAGGCCTCTCCTGGTCACGTGTAAGTCCCAGCTTGGAGGGCAGAGCCCTCCTAGCACAACTATAGCCAACAGCTGTAGACATAAGCTTGAACCTATGGTCCGAACACGTGGCCCACGTGCCTGAGTGATGTCGGCTTGATAGAGTTCAGGTGCGTGTAGGTGAGAAGGATTGAAACCCACGGGAATGTTGTAAACATGTTGATCGCACCCTTACTTTGCCTCCTGGCATCTGCTATAAAATAAAGACACAAGCGTTGGTCGCTGTCTCAGAGAAGCAGCGTCCCACCGAGACCCGGCTTTCATTCTCTTGTCTGTCTTTTCTAAGCCTTTCAGCCGCCCCCACTCAGGTTCACCCTTGGCCGTGCTGGTGCGGCACAGGGTTCATATAATCAGTTGGCCTCATATAATCAATTACATAGCTTGCCATCTTTTTCTGTTCCCTAGAGCAATTTGCATAAGATTATCTAAAACTAGTTAAAATTAATATTAAAAATATTTTTTATCTTCCTGAAAAAAAATATAGGTGGCTGAAGCCATTCCTTTCTCCATCTTCCAGTGTGAAAGCTAAAACTGCTACAACCATCTTGCAACCATGAGGGAAATGTCAAGAGAATCACAGAGATTATGGCTCTGTTGTTCTTAAGCTGTTGAATCAAAAAGAGTAACTGGCCCTGGCCGGCTTGGCTCAGTGGATAGAGTGTCAGCCTGCGGACTGAAGGGTCCCGGGTTCGATTCCGGCCAAGGGCACATGCCTGGGTTGTGGGCTCGGTCCCCAGTGGGGGGCATGCAGGAGGCAGCCAATTGGTGATTCTCTCTCACCATTGATGTTTCTATCTCTCTCTCCTTCTCCCTTCCTCTCTGAAATCAATAAAGAAATATATAAAAAAAAAAAAAAAGAGTAACTGCCTACCTGCAGACTGGTTACATGACCAAATAGACCTTTATTTGTTTAAGCCAGGGGTCCTCAAACTACGGCCCGCGAGCCACATGCAAATACAAATATTGTATTTGTTCCCGTTTTGTTTTTTTACTTCAAAATAAGATATGTGCAATGTGCATAGGAATTTGTTCATAGTTATTTTTAAACTATAGTCCGGCCCTCCAACGGTCTGAGGGACAGTGAATGGGCCCCCTGTTTAAAAAGTTTGAGGACCCCTGGTTTAAGCCATTGCAATGGAGTATTTTTTACTTGCAGCCAAATGCATTTCTAACTGTAGTTATTAAAAGACACCTTTAGCCGAACCGGTTTGGCTCAGTGGATAGAGCGTTGGCCTGCGGACTAAAGGGTCCCAGGTTCGATTCCGGTCGAGGGCATGTACCTTGGTTGCAGGCACATCCCCAGTGGGGGCCGTGCAGGAGGCAGCTGATCGACCTCTCTATCGATGTTTCTAGCTCTCTATCCCTCTCCCTTCTTCTCTGTAAAAAATCAATAAAATATAAAAAAAAGACACCTTTGTAGTCCTATCTTTCTCTTTAATCTTCACAGTTAGCTTTACTGATCTTACAATGTAATCACTCTATTTTCCCTCATCCTCTTGTGTATTATATCGAACTAGTTTCAGATCCATCCTTCACAATCTTCACTAAATGAGTTTAGGCTCTCTCATCCCCTGTCTGGACTATTTTAACAGTCTCCTAACTAGTATCCCAGCTTCCAGTCAGAAATCCACCATGCTTCAGAATTTCTAAAATCTTATCAAGATATTCTTAAAAATCTTAAATGGCTCTTCTACAGGATGAAACACACTCTTACCATAGGTATTCTTGGTTTATTTTTAAATATATTTTTATTGATTTCAGAGAGGAAGAGAGAAGGAGAGACAGAAACATCAATGATGTGAGAAAATCATTGATTGGCTGTCTCCTGCACGCCCCACACTGAGGATGGAGCCCGCAACCCTGGCATGTGCCCAGACCGGGAATCAAACCCTGACCTCCTGGTTCATAGGTCGAGGCTCAACCACTGAACGAGGCTGGCCAGGCCCACCTTCCTATTTAGACTTTGCATCTCCAGGGTCTAGTCTGGCACAAAGCAGGTTCTCAAATATTTGTTAAGTGACTGAATATTTTGCATGGCTTCTCTGTTGTTTAATATTAAAACACTTAAACATTTAATCAGACTAAGCAGAGTGATAGCATATTGGGCACTCAATGAAGACTTGTTGAATGAATGTAGTTTCTAAATCCTACTGGACATCCTTTATCAGTAGTATCCCAAATACTCACATCTTGGTGTGCATCCAGTTGATCTAGCCTACCCTGCAGGAGGAGGCTCTTCAGGAACCTACGCGTATGCTTTCAGCGGATAATTAGTCGTGTAGGTTCTGCAGATAGGGCTTGTGCCAGGAGTGAAGCTATGAATGTAGGTGGCGGCTGTGTGGGCATTTCTGACAATGTCGGATCCATAAATAACTTGCATCAAATGCGAGAACAAACTGCCAAGTTAACCAAACCAGCGCGGGCCACAGCCTTCCGCTGCTACTAAGGCTGGGCTTTGCATGGCAGAGCTGAAGGCGCTGCTTTGAACTTGCAGGGGACGGCGAGCGGGGCAGGTAGCAGTGCGCATTGCGGCACAAAACCATCTGGAACAGCGGTTCTCAACCTGTGGGTCGCGACCCCTTCGGGGATCCAACGACCCTTTCACAGGGGTCGCCTAAGGCCATCGGAAAACACATATATAATTACATATTGTTTTTGTGATTAATCACTATGCTTTAACTATGTTCAATTTGTAACAATGACATTGGGGGTCACCACAACATGAGGAACTGTATTAGGAAGGTTGAGAACCACTGATCTGGAAGCTTCGCACGCAGACAGGCTCCCCTCCGCACCCCGACGCTTCCCTCCCGGGCTGGGCGGATGGTACCTTTGGTTTGAGACCGGGACACGAAGCTGATCTGGAGGAGACCGGGGACACGAACGCGCTCCGGGCAGTGGAGGGCGTGTTTGGCGAGAAGGGGCTGAAGGGACAAAGCCCGCTGACAGCCGCCCGCCTCCCCCATGGTCCCCGGGTCCGGTGGAGTCTGGCTCTCGTCCCCCGACCCACCCTGCAAGTTCCCACATGTCAAGGGGGTGACAACGGCCCGGCGTAGACTCCGCCGCCTCGCTCGCCGGATTTCCCAGCAGCAAGACCCGCGGGCCTCTCCTTCCACCCGGGTAACCGCCAGCGCCCGCCGCCGAACCCCAGTCGGACCAGCCCGGGCGCCCGGGGGGGGGGGGCGCGACCCTCCGGGGCCGGCCCCTCCGTTGACTTTTCCGGGGAAACTCTCCGGGTGCTCCCGGGGCGGGGGGGCGCCCCCCCCCTTTCTTGGTGTGTTCCTTTTTCCCTTTTGGCGCTTGGGGGGATAGGGGGTTTTTTTTGGTTTTTTCGTGTGAGACCCCCCTCCTGGTGCCGGGGGGGAGACCCCGGCGGCGGGG
>NW_005871066.1:3977327-3993696 GCF_000147115.1 Myotis lucifugus
TGTCATAATCTTTGTATTGGTTATTTTAGAAAACATTATCTCAAAACATTTCTTTATTTCTAATTATTCCCTTCAAAAATACTTAGTTTAATCTAATATAGGTTACTCTAGATAAAACTAAGCTTCTCTCCGCATACAGAGGCGGCCAATATGAGGCTGCGGGGGCCGGGGCCCGGGTTCGGACGCGGTTGCGTGGGCGTTTTTCGGCCCGAATCTCGCGGCTCTTCGCCGAAAGAAAGCCGCTTCCCTGGGCGCCGGGCGACGAGCTCTCGGGCGGCGGGCCGGGGGAGGGCCAGCCCTGCCGTGCGGCGTCCGTGCTCGGGGCAGGGGCGGCGGCGGTGGCCACCAGCCGGACGCACAGAGGTCCCCTTGTGAGCCGCTAGCGATTGTTCAGGGAGAAAGCAGGCGCTGCCCTTTGAGACGGGGGAGTCGTGTACGTGTTTACTTTAGACCGAAATGGGTAACTCGTTGGAACTCGACCACCGACCGCCCTCTCGCGCTGGATTGAGAAACCGTGGAGTAGAAGACGATCCACTCGTGGATGAGTAGTTGTTTTGAGTTCGTTTCTTTGTATTTGCTGGCTGAGCAGTCCAGGGGTCTCTATAGCTGGCCCACGGGGAGGAATGTACGCCCCGTGGGCGCAGGTCTCTAGAATTGTCCGCCGCCGCGGTGGGTCCTGCAAGTGGAAGAACAACAACAATCCGGAGGGAAACGCGGCGCGTGCAGGGTCTGCGGGTGGGAAGTGGCTGCATCACTGGGCCGCGGAGGAGCGCAGGCTGCAGGGCGGGTCACGTGCTGCCCGTATTGGAGGACTCTGTCTGTCTGTCTGGCTCCCGAGCGCCCTGGCATCCGGAAACAACCCCATCGGCAGCGGGGTCTCACTAAAAGGACCTTTCCTCCTAGTTAGCAGGGTGCCGGTTTGTGTGTTTCTTTCCTCTGAGTGGTGATCGTGTTTTAGGTAACCTTTCGTAAGGGCTTTTTTTCCCCCCCTGACGTTGTTTCAGGACTTTGTCTATGGCCTAAAAAGTCCATTGAAAAGTAAAACCGGGCCATCCTTGTCCAGTCTCGATGATGTGGAATTGTGTTTTTCTTTCCATCCGCTTTCACCTAGTGTGAAGCTGGCTTCACTTTGACCTTTTGTTGGTCTAGTGCTTTTTGAAGGCCTTTTCGGTGGGGCCCTGAGGTCCTCCAGAGGTGGTCGCTGTTCAGTACGCTGGTCGGTAAACTGGCCAGGACTCGGGCCGCGCTGTGGGGCATGCGTCAGAGTCCACGCTTGCACACACGCTGCTGTTGCTCCGCACGGTTCTGTAGGAAGAGTTGTGCATGCTGTAACTCTTCTACCCTTTGGCTCTCATCGGAAGCATTAGCACAAAATGTGAGCGTTTGTTATTTACAGGTGGGAATAGAGGTGTCATAGGACTTAAGTCTACACTCTTCCATAGGTTTTCTTTCTCTCGGTTAATGGAAATAATGAGGTGTTTCATACCATCCAAACATTGAACAATGCATGTGTTTAAGGTGGATGGTCAGTTCCTGGAAACTGGAATGCAGCTTTATTTCACACATTTAGAAAAGAGTTGTTTTTCTCCTTGCCCACATTGCTAAGACCAGGAAAAAAAGATTGATCCTGCTGTCATAAAGTACATGAATGAAAATGCCAAAGTCCTTTATTATATCTCAGTCTTATCATTTTCAGTTTTGTGGCATTTGAATAGAGCAACTAATATTTGAATAACTCAATATTTGAAGTGACAGATTGATTTCAAATAACTTTTAAAAGTATATGAAGGTTACTCCTGGTTCCCTTGGCAGGTATTTGCAGTACCTAGATTCCTTTGGTGTTGGAAGAAGGGATTATTATAAGAGATTTGGAGAAAATACAATCATTTTATGAGAGGTGCTGTAAATTTTTTTCCCTTTCTCTACTCCCACACCTCTGACACGTGGTTGCATGCAGTAGCTTCCATGGTAGGCAGAACATTCTATTCCTCAGGTTGCCCTTTATTTTTTAAAGAAATTGAGAAACATCAGTTGTAATCATTAAGTGGCTATGCCCCTAATGACCTCATGAGTATGTTTGTATAGCTGGGAAATACTTTCTTCTGCTATTGTGATTGAAAAGATCATTGATTTGGTGGAAAATGAAATCCCAGTGAAAAAGTTAGGGTCAGTTTCACTTTAGCGAAATTTAGCTAAAGCTTTCTTTAGTCACCGTGCAGAACTGAGAGGAAAAAAGTAATATCAAAAATAAAAAGACCTATCACCCATAATTATTCTGTCATAGATGGCGCCTCCTTTATGTTCTTGTTTAATTTTTTAAAAGTATAATTTATTCAACTTGTGACCTGAATTTACTTAGGAGTTCTGAGCATAGTTTACTTGATGGAGCCATGTAGTCTTTCCAGTGTGGTTGGAAAGGAGGAACATGGGAATAGACCTAAGCTCTGAATTTGATTAGAGTAGGGGACACTGTACTGAAATTTATCAAACTTGGTAAGTGTTTGTTTCTTAATTGGTGTTTGTCACAGCTCCAAAAAACTGTTTGTGTAGTGGTTGACAATTCAAAGACTAAGTCTTCCGAGCATTCTCAACTGTGAGGGTTGTTTTGATAACTTGAAAGCAAACTATTTCTGGCACCAGTCTTTTGTTCTCCCTCAAGAGAGGCCTGTCTCCTCATTGAAGTAAGAAAGGCTTGTTTTATGACTGGTGCCTCCCTGGCCCTCATTTCCTTTTTCTGTACTGGCACCAGCCTTCTCAGGATTAGTCTTTGTTGAATTAGTTTGTTTCATTTGTACCATCAAAAATACTCCCTAAAAACTTTGAACGAACTTCTCTTATCTAAAATACCGTTCACCCAGGGTGAAATGAGAACTGTGTTTAAGTGCTGAGGTGTGGAGATTCAGGAGTTGGGAAAAGGCTACAAAAAGCTTCATCAATGATGCATAAAAAACATCAATGATGCATAAAAAACAAACAAACATAATTGTATATATTTATATAGTAGTGCTGTGTGTCAGTCACTCCTCCAGCCTCTATTCATTGAGAAGAGCTTATTTTTATCCCTCATTTTACATCACAGAAAGTAAGTAACTTTAAAAAGGTCACACAACCAATAAGTTGCCAATTGGGCTTTCAACTCACGTAATTTGGCTTCACAGTTTTTGCTCTTAATTTTTTGGCAATATTTAACATCCAGAAAGCCTTGGGTTCTTTCCAATAGAAGTTTTCAGTCTTCTGGGTTGACAGTGGTAGCAATGGAAGATGCAGCACCACCTAGGTTAGTAATACACAACGTGGAGGTGCTTCTATACAGGTGATGACCTGTAGCCCATTGTGGGCCCTTCTCTCTATCACTATGTTGTCCCTGCCCTGTAATTTCTGTGCAGTCCTTGTTTGCACCCTTCTCATTTTTTTTTATCCTTCCTTTCTTTTAACATACACAGCTCAGTTAACTGCTGATCAGTCTCATTGATTATTTAAGGGAGAAAAACCAGCTGCAGTAATTTTCCCTAAGAGGTGTTTCAGGTTTTTAAGTAGAATTATATATATTACTATGGATTGCTGACTGATTTAATCCTAATGATCATTTAATAACAGAATGTTTGGTTTGAAATTATTTTGTGTAGTGGAATTCACTCATTAGAACCTTGGAAGCTTAGACAAAGTATATTAGAACCTAAATTTTATGTCAAAGTACATTATACTTTATTAGTTCCTGAATTTCATTATGTTATGTTTGTATGACTCCTATTTCTTATTCTTACTCTAGTTGACATTTTTCACTATGAAATATGTTCTAATGAGCTGCTCTAAATGTAAGACTTTCCTAATAATCAGGAATTGTAGCCTGCAACAGTGATTTCCCAATCTCTGCCCCTTCTTTCATTTAATTAATCCAAGTATCTACTGTCTTAATGCAAGCATTGTCTTGTATACATCTTCTCTTTCAAATGTATGTAAACATTACATACATTTGCAGATATTGTAGTTGATAAAAATGAAAAGTAATTTAAGTGTTTCTGACTACAATCGTGTTTTTTCTCATTGTGGGTTTTTTCAACAGATTCTCTTGGAGAGGAATGTCCCTTTTTTAAAACCTTTATTAGAGGTTTTAAAAAAGGGATATCTTGTTCATACTAAATACAAAAAGTATTTAACATATAGTAGGTGGGGAAAGCAGTTGTGTGATTAGGTGTGAGATGTTAAAATATTTCAGTTGAAAAGAAAAGTGAACTATATACAGGTTAGATAAAGAATTATATTCAACTTTGAGGCACTTAAGTTTTGTGCTTTTTCCTTGTTTTTGCAATCTGAAGGGAAAACATTATAAGAAAAACAATTTTTTTTGCTTTTAAGTAATTTTATTTTTTTCTACTTTTTGTTACTTTAATTTCCCATAGTACCTTGGCAATGCTGAAAATAAAAATACAAGGATGTATTTAATATAATATGTATGAGCATGTATCACACCATTTGAGGGGGCAGTTCAGACAATAGGAACAAACCTAAGGAATGGACAGGATAGCCAGATAACTCTTGTCACTGATTTTTAATATTTAATCAAGAAACAGTCTGACAGCAGAGATTGGTATATGTGGCCTGCAGCCTGTAGATAAAGTTTTAGTGAAATAATCATGTCCATTTTTTTAAATATTGTCTATTGCTTTTTGCAGGCTATAACAACAGAGTTAAGTATTTGGGACAGATACTTTGTGGCTTACAAAGCCTAAAATATTTTGTCTTTGTAATGAGAACAGAATAGTACTCCTTTTGAAAGTTTTTTTTTAATTAGATAATCATTTGCATATATTAATAAATTCAGTAGGTGTTCAATAAATTTTTCCTTCCTCTGCAGTGTGAACCACTGTTAGCAGTGGGGCCAGGTGCCAGCTACCTCCTTTGCTCATACAATTTGTCTTATGGTAAAGAATAAACTTTCTTATCTCTGTCAAAAGTTTGGAAATGAAAGATCAAAACAGCTAGATTTCAAGATAAATGTTTCTTATACCCAACTTGGCTTGCTTATTATTTACCTATTCACTTCTTTTGGCTCTTTAGTTTGTCTAGTTTTGTTTAAAACACCCTGTTTTTAAGGGACAGTCATGGTTTTTGGCTGTAGTCTATACTAAGAATAAATGCACTTGGTGTGTTGGCACTGTAGTGGTTGGCCACTCAGCCTGATTACTTATAGTTCAATGACCAACACTTACTAGAGAACTCAATAAACATTTATAAAGTTAGATTTCAGTAGCCATTAATTTATAATAGAAGATTAAGTAAACAATTTCCTTGATACCTGAAAATTACTTTGAGGATGCTAACGTCTACAGATAATAGGATGTAGCACTTATTTTGAAGCGAATTTTAATATAATTCAGTGATATGACAGTATATTTATTAAAAGGAAAATTTGTATAATGTGTCAGATCATTAATAGTTAAGTAATATAGTACAAACTGTGAAATGTTTTAGAGCATTTAGACCAGTGGTTCTCAACCTTCCTAATGCCGCGACCCTTTAATACAGTTCCTCATGTTGCGATGACCCCCAATTTCATTGTTACAAATTGAACATAGTTAAAGCATAGTGATTAATCACAAAAACAGTATGTAATTATATATGTGTTTTCCGAAGGTCTTAGGCGACCCCTGTGAAAGGGTCGTTCGACTCCCAAAGGGGTCGCGACCCACAGGTTGAGAACCGCTGATTTAGGCTATCAATTTCTGTTGTTTTTTAGGAAAGAAGGAATCTTGTTATAGAAAATGTTCATGTTACAGGCATTTGAAGGCTGTTGGTTGGTCATCTTAAACTTAACTTTTCACATTTTTTAGTTAATACATTTTGAAGTCTATGTTCCCAGTAAGTCATTTAGATACCACATTAAGTAAATCTTTATTTACCTAATGTGATATCTAAATGATTTGCTTTTTTCTGTCTATTTTAATATTAAGGTATCCTGAATAAAAATTATCTTAGGATGAAATTACGGAAGTAGGGGTGTATAAATCAGTGATAATGAGGATTACATAAAGTTGGCTAACTGATGCTCTAAAAGCAGTCTTCAATTATTTTAATAGTTTCATATGTGATAAAAAAAAAATCTAAACATAAATTAAGTGCGGCCCAAAAAAGTCACTGCAAAAAAAATCAGGTCATAGCAGGAGGTTAAAGAAATTACTGGAGTGAGCCTGTATAGCTAGCCTGCAAGGAATTCCGGGGGCTAGCAGTACAATCCAAATCCATCCTGGCCTTGGCGGCCAGTTCCTACCACCTGGTTTAAATGTGGATGGGGATGATTTTGGGGCCTGCAGCTAGTGTTAGAACTTTCAGTTTATTAGTACATGCATTTCTGTAAGATAAATTCCTAGAGATAGAATTGAGTATTAAGCATTTATAATGCCAAATATTATACTTACGTAATACTTCACTTGCAATTCCGAAATTCAGAAAGCTCTTAAAACCAAGTTTTAATAAAGCTTTGCCTATGAAACCTGACCTGAAGTAACATGAGGCTATATATAGTATTATTTTTCACACTGTTCCTGTTTCCTGCAGTAAGGATAGTAATGTTTGATTATGGGGTGCTGCCCCATACTCTTTGAGAGAGCCTTGTAATACATGATACGTGCACCACATTACTCTATAAAATCTGAAAATTCTAAATTCCAGAGCATATCTATCCCCAAGAGTTTTGAATAAGGCGTTGTAGGTATGTACCAACTTAGTCCTCTATAAGAAAGCTCATTTTCCACATCCTCACTAACACTAGGCTTTGCTGTATTAATATGTGAAAATAGCCAGTGATTTTAGGTTTTATTGGCCTTGGAGGTTGTAGTAAATAGTAGAACTTAGATTTATAGTGCAACTCCCAGATCTGGAATAGCAAAGTCATTACTTAACTGACCCAAAGTCACATTCTACCTTTGCATCTGTTTCAGTTACTTCCGTAGTTAACTTGGCTGGGAATTGGACAGTTTACACCAAGTTAGCAGTTTCTGTAATAGTATAGTTGGGCAGGAAGTACAATGTGATCTCTTTGACATATGAATGGTATTTCATGAGTGTTAGTGGATCCAATCATGCTCATATTTTAGGTGTTGTGTCAGCCACTTGACTTTCTGATTATGGGAACTAAGAGTCATCTAGTTAGTTCTAAATTAGCTATTACTAGCTTTCTGTATGGGTTTCCTCTCTTTTCCTTATTTGTAATTTCTTTGTAATACTGCAGTAATAAATATTATTTCAAGAAAGAGGCCCAGGGCACAGATTCATGCACGTTGAAAGGAAATTAATTAGAAGAAATATTTTAGAGGCTGGGGAAGGACCGCAGGAGGTTGGCTCCAGGGCGGGTCTAGCCCAGTCCCGATCAGCCGGACCCCAGCAGCAAGCTAACCTACCGGTCAGAGCGTCTGTCCCCTGGTGGTCAGTGCATGTCATAGTGACTGGTCGAACGGTTGAATGCGGTCGGACACTTAGCATGTTGGGCTTTTATTATACTAGAGGCCCGGTGCATGAAATTCATGCATGGGGGTGGTCTCCTCAGCCCGGCCTGCACCCTCTTGCAATCCGGCACCCCTCGGGGAATGTCCGACTGCCAGTTTAGGCCTGATCCCGCAGGCACCCGGGACCACAGGCAGCTTCCCTCCCCCCAGCCTGGCCGCAGGCACCCAGGACGTGGGCGGCTTCCCCCAGGCCGGGCCCCGGCTTAGTTAGGAAGGATGTCCAGAAGACGTCTGGTCTATCCGGTCTAATTAAAGTTAAACTTTAATTCAGTGGGAGTTTTCTTTTTATAAATAGTGTACAATGTGGTTAAAATGTGGGTTTTTGTGGATAGCCATTGATTCCAACATTGTTGAAATAAGCCACTCTTCCTAATTTGAAATAAGTCATGAGGACAAAATTGCCCTCCTTTCTTGTGCATTCTTCCAGATGAATCCTCCGCAAATAGGATTTAGATAGGATTTGTATTAAATTTACACATTAATTTACTTATATAATATGGAGTCTTCCGTTTAAGAAAACATCTATTTTATCTTGTTTTGTGTTTTTGGTTTTCCCCCCAGTAAAATTGTGTGCTCTTATAAAAAATTGAAGGAATAAAATTAATTAATTTTAAAAAAGATTTATAGGAAGGAAGCACTGTATGAAGATTAATATTACATAAACTTCCCTTGTAGAATTGAACTGCAGGCTTAAAAAATGTGTAGTTTATGTCTTGCAAATAAGTTGAGTCTATCATATAGTTTAATAATGTAAATTAAATACAAAGTTTTTATGAATATGTTTAAAGTATATCCCCAAAATGAGAATCTCTGAGAAAAAGGGTATTTTTTTCTCTTAAGTTATGGTCATGTATTGCCACTAAACAAATAGCTAGAAGATCTGGCTTTGTGATTCAAATTCTTTTTTTTTTTCCCCAAATTCTTTTTTAAAAACTTTAAAAATGTATACTTACTATTGCCTCTTGTTTTCTAGAATGTTTATATTTTGTATTGAAGGTAAAATTACAGATGTTAATTTTCTTCAGTCTATTTTTAATTTTAAATGTGATAGACTTTTAAAAAACATTCCTTTCCTCATGTTTCATTTTTATGGTAATATAAAGTGTACTGGCCTAAATACTGTAACTGAACTTTTTTTCTTTTTAGTTACTCCAGAAGATCCACAGAATAGAGGATGTTGCCACGAAGCCTGCCTCTGTCTTTCACACTCAGCGTGCACAACCATTGCCAAGCTGAGACCGATGTCTGCAGACTGTGTTGACAAACTCTGAAGAGCCTAGTTAACACAGGATGACCTAGGAGTGCCTTTCCGTCTCTAACAAGAAACTGTTCATTAGTGACAGTGTCAGTCTTGGTTCTGAATGCTGCAGATCACAGCAGGCGGGATTTCTCCTTTCTTTATTTCTGAAACATTCACTTGACCTTCCATCAGTAAGACTGACTTTTCTAGTTTGCTCCGGGAGATATTAATGGAATACAGTCATGTCCACTCAAGACGAGAGGCAGGTCAATACTGAGTATGCAGTGTCCTTGTTGGAACAGTTAAAACTATTTTATGAACAGCAGTTGTTTACTGACATAGTGTTAATTGTTGAGGGCACTGAGTTCCCTTGTCATAAGATGGTTCTTGCCACATGTAGCTCTTACTTCAGGTAAGTACTTTAACCTTGATTAGTTTGTCATTTCAAATGCAGAATCATAGCTTTTATTAGGAATTCTTTAAGCATTATTTAAATTTTAAAATGATAGATTCTTAACTTTTTGTTTACTAGTCTCCTTTTTCTGTCTACGTATTTGGACATTTCATATATATGGACTCATATACCATGTGGCTTTTGTATCTGGCTCCTTTTGCTGAGTATAATGTTTTTGAGGTTCACCTGTGTTATGATACATACCAATACTTAGTTCCTTTTTATTGCCCAATAGTGTCCCATGACAGACCTCGGAGATATTGTGGATTCAGTTCCAGACCACCACAACAAAGCAAATATCATAATAAAGCGAGTCACATGATTTTTTGGTTTCCCAGTGCACATCAAACTTTATACTGTAGTGTAGTAGTGTGCAAAAGCATTATGTCTAAAAAAAAAAAGTACATATTTTAATTAAAAAATAACCTTTCTGAAAAATACTGTTAGGTGAGCCTTCAGTGAATTGTAATCTTTTTGCTGGGTCTTACCTTCAATTTGTAAAAAAAAAAAAAAAAAAAAAACACACACACACCACAATATCTGCAAAGAGTGGTATGGTATGCCACAGTGAAATAAAACAAGGTTTGCCTGTAAATGAATATTGGCGTTGTCAGTCAGAATGGCGTGGTAGAATAGAAGTTTGTATAACTTTGGCACTGGATTGTACTTTCGTGTTGTCTCACTCAAAAGTTTTCCCAAGAAGTTGTTCATCAGCAAATGCCCTAAATCAGTGGTTCTCGACCTGTGGGTCGCGACCTCTTTGGCGGTCGAACGACCCTTTCACAGGGGTCGCCTAAGACCATCCTGCATGTCAGATATTTACATTATGATTCATAACAGTAGCAACATTACAGTAATGAAGTAGCCACGAAAATAATTTTATGGTTGGGTCACAACATGAGGAACTGTATTTAAAGGGCCAGAAGGTTGAGAACCACTGCTAAATAAACATCCCATGTTGTCTAGCTTCTCTTTTTAGCTCTACATTTGTTTTACACTAAAAGCAAAGGTTTGTTTTTTCTCTCTGCTGTAGGGCCATGTTCATGAGTGGGCTAAGTGAAAGCAAACAGACACATGTACACCTGAGGAATGTGGATGCAGCCACCTTACAGATAATAATTACTTACGCGTACACGGGTAATTTGGCAATAAATGACAGCACTGTAGAACAGCTTTATGAAACAGCTTGCTTCCTGCAGGTAAGCAGTTTCTTCTGTTTACATTAACTGGTTTCTTTTTTAAAAATATTTTTATTGTTTTAAGAGAAACATCGATTTTGTTCCATTTATTTGTGCATTCATTGGATGCTTCTTGTATGTACCCTAATACGGGATCGAACCCGCAACCTTGGCATATCGGAATGATGCTCTAACCAGTTGAGCTGCCAAGCCAGGGCTTTGTGGTTAATGTTTATGTGCCAGGTACTGTACTATATGCTCTATATAGGTTCTATCTAATTCTTACAATAATTATTTGTAAAGATTTCCCCATTTTATACATTTGAGACTTAGAGAAGTAGCTACTTGACTAATAGGGTGCAAGTTTTGAATCCAAGCAACCCAACTTCTCTCCATAAATTGCTTTTAGTTAACCACTGTGGTTTTTTCTTTACTTTTTAACCTCTGTGATGTTGAATAAGTATAGTAGGTTAACACTTCTGATTCATCTGAGATCTACTTTTCCTTCTTAAGAAAAAACAAACCAAGAGATGGCTGATCGATGTTTCTCTCTCATCGATGTTTCTAACTCTCTATCCCTCTCTCTTCCTCTCTGTAAAAAATCAATAAAATATATATTTTTTTAAAAATTGCTTTTAGTTAACCACTGTGGTTTTTTCTTTACTTTTTAACCTCTGTGATGTTGAATAAGTATAGTAGGTTAACACTTCTGATTCATCTGAGATCTACTTTTCCTTCTTAAGAAAAAACAAACCTAGAAAACTTAGAGTGGCTAGGTTAGGTCATCTAAATGTAGATAATTTAGCCCTGGCCGGTTTGGTTCAGTGATGAGAGTGTCGGCCCCTGCACTGAAGGGTTTAATTCCCCGGTCAAGAGCATGGACTTTGGATGCAGGTTTGGTCCTGAGGCAACGAATCAATGTGTCTCTCTCACATCAATGTTTCTATCTCTCTCTCCCCCTCCCTTCCCTTTCTCCCATGCTCTATAAAAATAAGGAAGTAAATAAAGATAATTTATAACTATACAGAAATGTATTTGTTATTCCTTTGGTTGTCTTAGCTCTCTAGATAAGAAAGGCATGTATAACTATTTTTAGTCATTATACATGGTTTACTGGTTTTATTTGACTGTCTTGTCCATATTGATAAAACCAGATTCCAGCTTCTCAACAATGTTCATTTTCTGTACTATGATTTACTTCCATCGTTTTCATTTGGTTCTCTCAATTACACATTTTTAACTTATACGTGAATTTCCTAACGTTTCCCTTTCGTTTTTTAAGAGCCTGTTTAATGTCATACTACTGGCTCCTAAATTAGGGCAGTTAAGTAGGCCACTGGACAGGTGGGAAAAATGCAAAGCTATATGTACAGTCTTCTAATTTGATTATTACAGAAAACATCTCTTAGCCCAAAATAAGTATCTAAAAATAAAAACTACAGTATAGGGATCTGATTAATATACCAGTATCTACACAAAATAAAATGTGTCTGTTCTGCCTTTATCAACTTTGTTTCTTTTCTTTTAGGTAGAAGATGTGTTGCAACGTTGTCGGGAATATTTAATTAAAAAAATAAATGCAGAGAATTGTGTGCGATTGTTGAGCTTTGCTGATCTGTTCAGTTGTGAGGAATTGAAACAAAGTGCTAAAAGAATGGTGGAGCACAAGTTCACTGTTGTGTGTCACCAGGAAGCGTTCATGCAGCTGTCCCATGACCTCCTGATAGACATTCTCAGTAGTGACAACTTAAATGTAGAAAAGGAGGAGACAGTTCGCGAAGCTGCTATGCTGTGGCTAGAGTACAACACAGAAGCACGATCCCAGTATTTGTCTTCAGTTCTTAGCCAAATCAGAATCGATGCACTTTCAGAAGTAACACAGCGAGCTTGGTTTCAAGGTCTGCCACCCAATGATAAGTCTGTCGTGGTTCAAGGTCTGTATAAATCCATGCCCAAGTTTTTCAAACCAAGACTTGGGATGACTAAAGAGGAGATGATGATTTTCATTGAAGCCTCTTCAGAAAATTCTGTAGTCTTTACTCTTCTGTCTGTTACAGTCCCCAAGCAGAAAAAAGTTTACAAGCTCTGCAGCCCACCAGCTGATTTGCATAAAGTTGGGACCGTTGTAACTCCTGATAATGACATCTATATAGCAGGTGGTCAGATTCCTTTGAAAAACACAAAAACAAATCATAGTAAGACAAGCAAACTTCAGACTGCCTTCAGAACTGTGAATTGCTTTTATTGGTTTGATGCACAGCAAAATACCTGGTTTCCAAAGACGCCGATGCTTTTTGTCCGAGTAAAGCCATCCTTGGTTTGCTGTGAAGGCTATATTTATGCAATTGGAGGAGATAGTGTAGGTGGAGAACTTAATCGGAGGACCGTTGAAAGATATGACACTGAGAAGGATGAGTGGACAATGGTGAGCCCTTTGCCTTGTGCTTGGCAGTGGAGCGCAGCAGTTGTGGTTCATGACTGTATCTACGTGATGACGCTGAACCTCATGTACTGTTACTTTCCAAGGTCTGACTCGTGGGTAGAAATGGCCATGAGACAGACTAGCAGGTCTTTTGCTTCAGCTGCAGCTTTTGGTGATAAAATTTTCTATATTGGAGGGTTACACATTGCTACCAATTCTGGTTTAAGATTCCCTTCCAGCACTGTAGATGGGTCTTCGGTAACTGTGGAAATTTATGATGTGAATAAAAATGAATGGAAAATGGCAGCCAACATCCCTGCTAAGAGGTACTCAGATCCCTGCGTTCGAGCTGTTGTGATCTCAAATTCTCTGTGTGTGTTTATGCGAGAAACTCACTTAAATGAAAGAGCTAAATATGTCACTTACCAGTATGATCTGGAACTCGACCGGTGGTCTCTGCGGCAGCATATATCTGAACGTGTACTGTGGGACCTAGGGAGAGACTTCCGATGCACTGTGGGGAAACTTTATCCATCCTGCCTGGAAGAATCTCCGTGGAAACCACCAACCTATCTTTTTCTACCGGATGGGACAGAGGAGTTCGAACTGGATTGAGTAATGGTTGCACTACCACCTGTATAGTTGGGAGTTCAGGAGGTGCACGCCTGATTTATGTGCTTTGTCATTTTCTTTGCTAAATAAGAGAGGCTATGAAAGGACTAATATGAGTACATAAAAATCTATCTTTGATAAATTTTATTTTTATGCCCTACTTAATATTTGCATCAGTATAATATATATCAGTGAGTCTTGCAGAAAGATATGCTTCCATAATATGAAATAGATTATCCAATAATTGTAATAATTTTATGTGTATCATGAGAGCATAGAATCTGGATTATCTAACATTGTTAGCCCTGTGTATGTACAGTTCAAAAAGTTCACTTATTAAACTAGTTTCCTGTTCCTAGTGTGGTATATCACAAATTGTGCTGAGGTTATTTTAGCATATGTATTTCGTTCCTGTGCTTCTGTTCTGAAGTCCTGGAATACAGTTTTTCGGTGTAATTAGTTCAGCTGCACTTAACACTAACGTCCATGTTGGAATAGAAATGTCTCAATCCTGTACTATAGTTGAGGAAGATCTTCCATTTTATGGTATTACACAGGGAGAGCTAGGACTGCAGGACCAGTCTAACTATACTATTAGGTGCATGTACTCTCTTTCTCTTTCCACTAACTTATACTTGTCTCTAGAATACAGGTCTTCCAATCAGCTGGTCATTTACCAGGTATAGACTTAAGTTGCTGGGCTTGCAATGAAATTTGCTAGTCCCTCATTGTGCGGGTCTGGGTGGAGCATTCATCAGTAAATGCCTCCACTTTCTGTATTACATTAACATTGGCTCATGCGTATAACTACCTGCTGCTGTTGTATTTCTCCATCTTAAAGATTTAGAGTGGGTCAACCAGGTCATTACATCTTAATTTAATAACAAGCATTACTGTAGAGTGATTGTGTAGATACCCGTTAGCCGTCAGGGTGTGTTTTTTTAACCTGTTGTGTGTGGGTAGGATTAGAAGGGTGAACTGTTCAGGAATTCTCTGCACTGGCTGTGCGGACGAGCAGGTAACAAGTGCTGCTCTGGCATTCATCCAGGAACCACTAGCAGTAGCGGCGCTGCCCATCTAACATGAGCACAGGTGCTTCACGACAAACATTACTAGCATGTTCAACTGCATAATGTTCTGGCACTGTATTTCGAATGACATTAATTTATTAAATAAGTTGTACATATTCAATATTTGTTTTTCTTTTGTGATGGGAATGGTTTAATGGTGTGCTTTTAGTTTTAATTTTACTGGGTCATTTTACCTTGTTAATGTGGTTTCTTCAGAATTTTGAGTATATATAAAAAATTGTGATAGGAGCCTTACTGTATCAACATAAACTACAGATAAAAAGCAATGCCTTTCAACCCTAGTTGCATGTTAGGATCATCTGAGGTGCTTTTAAACCTGGGGGTGGTGCCTGAGCCTCATCCCTAACAAAATGAACTCCAGTCTGGGGGGTGGACCTAGCCACAGTATCTATGAGAACGGCTTTAAATGCAGGCATGCCTCGGAGATTCTGCAGGCCCAGTTCCAGACCACCACAATAAAGCCTTTTGCTGGCGGAGGGCTTACCTTCAATTTGTAAAATTGCAACCTGTGAAACGCGATAAAACAAGGTGTGCCTGTATAAGGATTTGATTCTAGGTTATCAGTCTTCCTAGAACACGTCCTTGGTCATGTTTCCAGACTTGAACTGCCTCCCTCTACTGAATGAAGTCCAATTTCTTGTGCTTTTTTCATTTTTTAAAAGATTGTATTTAAGAAATTTCAACCCATTGATAAACACAAAGCAACAGTCTTTTTTTAGATATCTATGTGTAAAACTGATTTTAATGTTGAAAGTTCCATTTAATAAGTAAACACATTTACTTACTATTTGAGGCAAATTATTCTGCAGAATTTCATCATAGATTATCAGAAATTGTGGTGGCTTCGGTCTAGACTAGCACTATAACCCACTGATTTATAAAAGAACTAGAGGCCCAGTGCACAAAAATCGTGCATGGATAGGGTCCCTAGTGGCTGCCCGCCAGAGGCGCCTCCCCTTCCCCTAGCCGCCTGCTGCCAGCCCCACTCCCTGGTCAAACTGGTTGAATTCCCGGTTGAGGGGACAATTTGCATATTAGGCTTTTATTATATAGGGTGAAAGGTAAGAGATGTACCTCTTTGATCCTAATGACTTTTCACATTTCCTGTAGACACCATAAAAAGAAGCAGGGAAATTGGTAGAAAAATGGGACCTTTGCCCTAAAAATTGTAAAGGGAAAAGGAAATGAGAGAAACATTGGGAATAAGTTTCCAGCAAACTCATTTGATGGAAGAATCCTTGGATCATAACAGCATCCTTCCATGGACAAATGCCATCTGTGTTTCATGTGAGAAAGTATTGCAAGCAGCTCTGGAGGCTAGAAATCCGAAATCGAGGTGCTGGCAGGATTGGTTTCCTCTGAGGGCTGTGAGAGAAGCAGCTGTTCCAGGCCCCTCTCCTGGCTTGTAGAAGGCCATCTGCATGTTCACATGGTGTTCTTTCTCTGGATGCTTCATCTCGCCAGGAAGCAGAGCTGCCAGCATCTTGATCTCGGACTCCCCAGCCTCCAGAAACTTCTGGGAGCTACAAGTTCCAAACCAAAGTCCGAAAGGATTGGTTTCTGGTGAACCCTTCCTGGCTTGCAGATGGCCACCTTCTCATCATGTCCTCACATGGTGGAGAGTGAAGTTCAAATTCTTTTAACACATTTAAAGCCCTCAAGATTTGACTTTAAATTACCTTTACAGCATAGGCTTACATTGTTTACCCATAAACCTTACCTTGAATTAGGTTTTTGCTATACTTTCCTGCCTTTGCTTCTTGCTCTTCTCAGAATGGTCGTTCCACATTCTAAACATGCCTGGGACTATCTGTACTACCCAAGATCTGTGTAAGGTAGTCTTAATTTTTCCCCTTTACTTCCCCCCATA
>NW_005871066.1:3993796-4038137 GCF_000147115.1 Myotis lucifugus
GTGGTTAATTGACCAACCATTTATTGAGTATTCTGACTGGCCTGAGTGCTTTTCTACACAGTGATCGATGTGTTTGAGAGTAAGGACTTATGTAGGGCTGCACCCCCCTATACTGTAGCATGGTTGGTGATAAAAAGTCAAACCCAATCTAACATTCTTTATTCTCATCAGAAGTTTCATTAGTCACCTTCTCCCGCCCCCCCCCCCCCATTTAACCGTCCATCTTAGATCTGTTATCTTAGTACTTCTGCCACTCTTGGCAATATTCTAAATTCCTTTGTCTTAGTTTATATTCAGGCTTTGTCTTAGTTTATATTCAGGCAAAACCTGAATCTTAGATGAGTATGGAATGGTCTTGACCTGTTCGTAACGGCTAACTAAGCTAGTTTCATTTCAAACGAATTCCTTCAAGTGCAATGCTCCCTCACACAACTATTTGAAAGTTATTTCTATTGGAGGGATTTGATAATAGAAACCCTGTTTTAGGCCTTGGATGCTGGGGGTGCAGGGAGAACCGACTGAGGCTGGCCAAGTTCATGGGAAAGGGCACATGAGCCTGGTTTTCTTCAGGAACAAAGTCCTCTTGGAGGCCTGAGAACTGCTGTTTTCTCACATTTGCTTTTCCCTACGCACCGGTGGGGTGGCACTCCCCTCTCCTAGCGGGTTACATAATGATGCGGGTGAGCATCATGGGCCTTTCTGCCCTTGGACAGCACTTTCTGAAACTGCCCGATTTCCACATGAGAACTGTTTATTCTGGATCGGACTTAATTTGGTCAGCTGAGCTCTCCTGGGCATGGGGAGTTTTTCTTACCCTTGGCCTACTTTTTCTGGTACTAAATATCCTTTTACAGCGTCACCTCGCACTTTGTAAAACAAGTAGTTGAAAGCACTGCTTTCTTTCGCTGTGGGACTACGTCATTCTCGCCGTGCTCCTTGGAAAGCCACAGGCACGGAGCCTTGCGTTGGAAAGGAAGGTTTTGTTCATGTCACAGGATTAGTCAGTTACCTGCCGGGTGCCAGCCTCCCTGACCTCACAGCTCAAAGCCACACTGTTACCCCAGCACACAAGGGTGGTGATGGAAACATTCAAAGCCCACGGAGAGAAAAAGGCACCGGCCCAGCTCCAGGCCCAAGAAGCTCTTACTCACATGCAGTGTCTTCTCTGCCTCTCTTGGTGCTTTGATTTCGTCCCCTCCCCATCACAGTAATAGAAGCAGAAGGAAATCACCACAGTGTCATTAGCCTCACAAACCAACTCATTGTTCCATGTCCTCAGCAACGTGGGAGAAACTAAAAGAGGAAGGAGGAGGAAGAAATGCATGGGGACAAGGTGGACTTCTTTGTAGATGTGCTTCGTTTCCCTCTTCCAACATGGCCCCCGTTTTCTGTGATTGTTACAGTATCTGCCTAACATTGCAGTGAGCATCATACTAGTGTTGCGCCCGAGTCTCAGGACTAGCCCTTGTCTGCTGGTTGGCCGCAGTTTTTCAGTATTTAGTTAATAAAAATGCCATGACAGAGAACTCCATGCACAGAGCTTTTCCTCCTTTTGGATGGAATCGGGAAGCTCTCCTGATAACGATGAAGGGCCATAAAAATGTCCTCTCCTGCTTTATTGACCATGCTTCTTAGAAATGCATCTCTCTCTTGAAGCAGTGAAACAAGTGTCAACATTCAAACACTCCAGGAAGAGCTCCCGTCAGAGTGTGGGAGCTGATACAGTGCAGGTGAGCCTGTCCCAGAGGTCTCAACAAGGAAGGAGCCATCCGTGGTCAGGTGGGGGGAAGGCGGTTTCTCTTCCATCAGAGACGACGTACTCATCTGGGACAGGATTTGATTTGAGCAGTTTCCCATCAAAGAGGGCCTTTGGAAACCTCTAATCGGCCTTCCTTATTTAATTCAGAACACTGGCTCAGAGAGTTCTTTTATTTGACCTGCCCAAGGTCTAGGACTACATTCTGCCTTCACCTTTTGGGGTTCTCCGGACACAGAAATGTCCTAGTAAACGAGGGGAACTGAGGTGGTGAGTGGACTAGGAGCCCGAGGAGAGGTCCGATGTGTGTTCTCTGCGTGTCTTGTCTCCTCTTCCTGTCCCTTTCCTAACTCAGAGGATGAGGCACCGTCCCGAGTAGGGTGGGAAGTGTTCATTGTATTGTGATCCTCCATAGCCTACACATCTGCTAGAAATTTGTTTGATTCCGTTGTTAATATAAAGAATGAAAAATAATGGTAATAGCAAGTGCGTATTCAGAGTTAAGCATGTGTCAGATGCAACGCCAGTTTGAGTATGCAGAATAAGCTACACTTCCTTTTCATATCCCAGTCTGCCATTCATGTCTCGTGCCCCCACTCTGACCCCCAGGAACTCACACCATTCTCTTCACTCTCCTTTGTTCCGCCTGTGGGTTGTGACCCTTTGTCTCCCCGTTACATAAAACTTCCCTTTTCTCCCCTTTAATTCCGGTCAAGGGCACGTACCTTGGTTGGAGGCTTGATCCCCGGCCTTGTTCCAAGCGCATATGGGATACAACCAATCGGTGTGTGTCTCACAATGATGTTTCTCTCTCTCTGTCTCTCCCCCTCCCTTCTCTCTAAAAATCAATGGGAAAATATCCTCGGGTGAAGATTAACAACAACAAAAAATACTCCTTTATCTTCACCTGTTAAGACTTTACCTGGGAATTTCCATTTGGAGGGCGTTCGGGGCAGTGAATGACCTACTGAGGGCTCGGTGTCCATGGGATGGTCTTGTACAAAGAGGCGATTCAGGATCGCTGCCACCGAGGATGGGACAGTGTCACTCCTGTCTCCGCGGTTTCTAGGAAGTGCTGCCGAGTGACTGTTTTCTAGGGCACAGCCCGGAGGGGCAGCCGGAAAGGCTACTGTTCAAATTCTCCACTGGCCTACTTGGACCTCGCCATTCCCCAGAGCCGACGACACCGGGCTCCTCGGGTAAAGTTTATCAGAAAAATTTTTTTAATCTCATGGATTAGGTGAAATATAAATGAAAACCCAGATGTCAGCTGTCAGTGGACTTCTCAAATATACAGCTACGGCCTTCCTGCTTGTAAACTACATGAAGAAAAAGTGAGTTTTACCCAAATTTAAGCGAATCAACACAGCCCGGGTGGCACCGTCTTCTGGGTCTCCACTTTGCCAGGAAGAGTAAGTTAGATGATCAAGTGTCCTCCAGCCGAGGCCGCTTCCAGCATCGCCCACAATCGCATCACAGTTGCTTCTCATTGACCAGCCCCCTAACCTAACTTCTGGTGAAAGCCAAGGAAAACACATTCTCATGGTACAGTGGGGCCTTGACTTATGAGTGTCCCGACTAATGAGTTTTTTGAGATACGAGCCGTCTCTCGGCTGATTTTTTGCTTTGAGTTGCGAGCTAAAATTCGGGTTACGAGCTAGCTTCAGATACCCCACCGCTAGTTGGCGCAGCGAATGTCACAGTGAACGCCACAACATCAGCCCAGCATCACGTGTCTCACTCGTTCACTTTTTGATTTGACATACGAGTAATTTGAGTTACAAGCTCCGTCACGGAACGAATTAAACTCGTAAGTCAAGGCCCCACTGTAGCTGGTTTTGGACTGAGGGCCGAGTTTTGTTGGAGACCAACGCGACTGTGACTGGGCCCTGGAGGAAGGGGAAGGGGCGGCTTGTTGGGTTTGGAGACACATCACTGAATTTACAGCTTAGGGCCACGCAGACACAGAGATGCCCAACCCAGAATGAACTTCCTAAAACGCAGCACCCAGACGGCCACTTACCTGCGGGAAGCCCTCCAAAGGCTTCTCTGGCCTTTTAGATCAAGTCCACGACCCCTGGCCAGGCTGGCAGGGACCCCCATCCTGACGTGGCCTTATTTTCCAGCCTCATGTCTTGCCCATCCTTCCTTGCCATTTACATTCCGGGCACATCACAGAACACTCCCACAGAACACCCGCTGCTCCCAAGTCCCTGCCTATGCTGCTCTCCTAGGTCCGAAAGGCCTTCCTATCTTACAAACTCTTCCTCACCCCCTGCACCCCGAAACTATCGCCTAGACCAGGTGTGGGCAAACTTTTTGACTCAAGGGCCACAATGGGTTCTTAAACTGGACCGGAGGGCCGGAACAAAAGCATGGATGGAGTGTTTGTGGGAACTAATATAAATTCAAAGTAAACATCATTACATAAAAGGGTACGGTCTTTTTCTTTTTAGTTTTATTCATTTCAAACGGGCCGGATCTGGCCCGCGGGCCGTAGTTTGCCCACGGCTGGCCTAGACTCTGGTCTCAGCGTAGACTCCCAGGAAAGAGTCATCTACTCATCTCTGTCAAGAACTTGACCATGATGTGGTTGAACACACCCTGGCTTACCCTTGACCTGGCCCTCTTCACCTGCTGTGGTAACTGTCTGTCTCCTCCTGCTGAACAGCAAGCACCAGGAACTGTGTGTGGGGTGCCCACTATGCGTGTACATAGTAGGCACCAAGAACCTGACTGGGAGAGGAAGGACTTAAAATGCAGTATGAGGGACTTGGGTTCGTCTTAAGAGTGACCTCGCAGGGGAAGTAGCCAAAGATGTGAAAATCCTGGGTGTGTGAGGCCAGCGTGAGCCTGTGGCACGATGTTAAAGTCCTCAGGGTTTGTGGCTGCCTGGGACAGGTCTAGGACACTGGGCATTTGGGTGATTTTTAGACTTGGGGACCATCGGCCCTTCAGAGTAAAAAACACAAGGTTCCTTCGTCCATCTCCATGAACTGGTGCTGAGGCAACGCTTTGCACAGGCCCTGAAACAAAATGAGAAAAATAAAACTGGTACAAATCAGTTCATTGTTTGATTAAAAGGATCCTCCTTTACCCTGACCCTATGCTCTTCCCATATTTTGGTATTAAAATGTCTTTGTAGGAAGTGCCCAAACTTTCTAGCCATATTGTGGAGCAGGGATGGAAGATGGGCGGGCAGTAGAAACTTGACCCCTATTCTACACCATCCTAAAACAGAAATTCCAGGTGGATAAAATCCTAAATGTGAAGGGCCAACTGAGAAACTTCCAGAAGATTATAGAGAATATTCTCATGACCGTGAGGTAGAGAAGGGTTCCTTCTCACCATAAGAGTAATGATAACTTTGACATTAAGAACTCTACTCATCAAAAGACACCATCAAGCATGAAGATGTCACAGAGTGAGATATTTAGAACACACATAATTAACAAAGAAATAGTATCCAGAAAAAAATATATATACATACTCATAAAATAAAAACTGAAGCAAATAAGAAACAATTAACCCAATAGAAAAATAGGTAAAAGACTTCAATAGGCATTTCATAAAATGGTCAGTAAATAAACAAAGTACTCAACCTCGTTAGTACTCCAGGACAGCGGTCGCCAACCTTTCGGACCTCATGGACCACCAGTTGGTGACCGCTGCTCCAGGAGATACAAATTGAAACTCACAATGAGATACTACTTCACCCGCACCTGATCAGCCCAAATTTAAATTCCTGGTGATACCAAAGCATTGGAGACCATGTGGAGCCATGGCTTTCTGATGCCATGCTGGTGGGAGGGCGCAATGGTAGCCCCACTTTGAACAGCAAGTTGGCATGAACTAAAAAGATCTAAGATGTACATATTCCCATGTGAATACCTGAGAAATGTGCACAGGGGGTGGGATCAGCCTCGAGTCCTCGGCCATTCCGTATGCTGCTTCCTTCGGAAGCTGGCGCTGCCGTCCGATGGGGAAGCAGGCCAGAGCCGCCCCCACCACCCACGGGAAGGGGACTTCTCGAAAGACAGGTCAAGTACGACTGTATGCAGGACAAATTGGATAATTTTATTCTCATTTTTCTTTAAAATAAAGATACAGTTTTACAATTCAGTATGATTAGATGCAATTTATAATTTTAACATTTTTTTTAAATAAATGACAATAGAAACAAAGAACTGCTACAAATGATAAATCTTACTAGCGCGAAGAGAGAAACTACCTTTTGGATCAAACACGTGCCACAGCTAAACCTCCTTGGAAAACTTTCTAAGATTTCTAAGCGAAACTTCCCTAGAAAGGGTTTGTGGGAAGCCTGGACTCTCAAATCTTGAAACTATTTTTGTGAGCACCTGACCCCTTACCAACTTGTTAATCAAAAGCTTCCTACATGTAGGAGCCCATGACCGAGTGCCCTGAAACAGGTAAGTCTTGATCCTATTTTTCCAGCTATAAGTCATTCATGTTTCAAGCAAACAAAGTATGTTCTAAGCACAGAAGCTTTCTAAAAACTTCAATTACCTTCTCTGGCTCAGTACCTGACTGAAATGTTCAAATGTTCATGTCTCACACACACACACAGACACACACACACACACACAAAGTTTGAGCAGCATACCGTGTGTGTGAGAAGCTGATGAAAAATAAGATTGGAAAATCCCCTAAATTGTGTCCCATTTACATGATTTAAATATATAGTTTCTATATCTTTAATTAATATAAGTAAAAAGGTAAACTTTAGAACAGCACAGAAATACAAATGCATTAGTTTTACAAAATATATTCAACCCCTTATACGTGCACAATCTTTTAATTTTGGAGTTACAATACAAGGGACCTCGTTTCTTCTCCATATGAAAGCAGGAAGTCACCTGCACAAAGTTATTTACATGGAAAGAACAAAAATCGACATTCCTTTTCCTTGTCCTGGACAACTATGTATGGAATGTTGGAAATGATGAAAAGACCATCGCAATGTTCGTGAAGTTCAAAGACTTGCGATGAGAAACCTGCTAGTGGCATCTTGAACTCCAGGGCGTGACCACCACCTTCTAGAAACCAGGCTTGCGTCTCTGTCACGCGGAAAGGCTGCCACAGAACCGGGGGAAAGGCCACAGCAGCAGGGCATGCAAACGTTCGAATGTGGATGCCATTCCAAGTCCCGACCAAATCCCCCCTAAAATGACAGGCACCATTTAGCCGCTACCATCTGCGCAGGCTACTTTCCCAAACTGCGGAAGCGATACATGAGGTTGGGGATCCGTCCGTTGGCCTGGCCTCGTACAGAGCTGAGGCCCCCCAACGCATCACCCGGCTGGGACGGAGCAGGACCACTGGCTGTAACTTCCACAAAACACAAAACAAACACAAAACCTGCCTGCCAGGAAGACAACGTTACAGCTTCCCTTTAAACTTGTCACCAGCAGATTAAGATGTTAACTTCTCTGTGAAAGAATTCTTATAACCTTTAGCGAAGGAAACACTGCTCTCAAAATACTTCCATTCAGATTTTTTAGTACCTTGCTCCTCAGCCTTGCAAGACTTCTCACTTCTCCTCTCTCTTCCTAATTTGCTTTTCTCCTTGCCTTTCCAAACTAAATTATTCTCCAAAAAAAGTTCAATGCTTAATATAGAACTCGGGAAGCAAGGTAAGGTTGTGGAAATCACGCCACACAGTCTGGTTTGCTGCCCACGGATATTGCTGCCATGTTTCGTTTTTAAAGTACATTTTAACTGATTTCAGAGAGGAAGGGAGAGAAACATCAGTGATGAGAGACTCACTGATTGGCTGCCTCTTGCACGCCCCCTACTGGGGATCTAGCTGGCAACCTGGGCATGTGCCCTGACGGGAATCCAACCGTGACCTCCTGGTTTACAGGTCTACGCTCAACCAATGAGCCACACCAGCTGGACAGCTGCCATGTTTCTTATAGCAAAAAAGGAGATGGGGATTGTTTTAAGGCTTGGGGGCCGATAGATCACTAATGGATTTGGAAACAGACAAGTCATACTGGTTATAAGAACCAAATGCAAATGCCAAGTAACTCTAAGCCTTACGTGCAATTTTCCCTGTTCACCTAGTCCAAGACACAGTCACTCTAACTCTTATATTCCTTGCCTACCTCACTGTCATTACAGTGCCTCGTAGGAATCAAAGTATGCCAGGGACTTTTCCCGAACATCATTTTGAAGTCACCTAGACAAACAGTGAGGCCACCACCAGATGCAGCCTGTGTAATGGCACACCTGGCAAAGGCCTGGCTGACCGAGGCCTCCTTACAAATACTCGGCTCTTAAGACACCAAAGGGCTAGAACAAGCACGGCCAACCCACACACACACCCTTCCCAGCGACATGTCCGAAAGATGGCCCGGTGTCGGCTCCTACGGCTCACAGAGCCCGTGCCTGAAGGGAGGTTACCGCTTCTGGGCTGGAGCCTGCAGCCCAAGCCCCAAGCGCCGGACGAGTGGCCAGGCTTCCTGCCGTCAGCCCTGCTGGCTGCCCCAGGGCCCCTGCCTACAACGTACAGCCTCCGCTCCCTGAAAACCCCCACCCCACCCCCAGAACCTGAAGGAAAGAGTACGGTCTTTTGACCATTTCTACGACAACAGTTCTACCTTCTGCAATATTCATCTCATGTTGAAATGCTGAAAGCTAGTTAAAGGACCACTTTGAACTCTTCACTGGAAACATTAATAGAAAGTTCATTGAAGGTGGATATTGAATGGGGAACACGTGGTACGAGAGCAAAGTTAGATTTCATGTAACTGTATTTCAGTGTGAGTCCAAAGGTGATTGGCTACTTTTGAAGGGTGAGAGATGGGAATTGACCCCAATCACACAAACCATACAAAGTGAGGATGAGTCCACGGCGGCCCGGCTCCTCCCTGAGAGGGAACAAGCCTGCACAATACCCTGTCTCTCCAACCAATGACATGGCCTCGTGAAACGAGATGCGGTGTGAGGAGGGATTCTTTGTAGTCTCAGCGCAACGCTGACTAAAGTACCTTTGAAGGGTTTGTTGGTTTTACTTCTCTTCAAGTACTATTTCCTGAGAAGGTAAACTTTCCTGGCGGAAGTGGAATTAATGGAGTTTTCACAATAAGCCCTTTAATTTATCATCACTGAATTTTTTTTTAATGAAACACTTTAATTTTTTATTGCATTTATTGGGGTGACATTGGTTAATAAAATTCTATAGGTTTCAAGTGTACAATTCTATAATACATCACCTGTATGTTGCACTGTGTGTTCATCACCCCACGTCAAATGGAAATATGTTTTTAGATTTGCTGAACTTGTGTTGAAACACAAACTGTAAAATTTAGGAACATCCCGATTATGTCCTATGACTATTTCAGATGCCCTACAAGGACTTACATGACATAAACATTTCCTAAGGGGTAAGTCAAACATAACTGAGTGCCATCCTTAATTAGGCCCCTACCTTTCCCAATACTCTTTATATCACATGTAGATTATGCTCACTATGTATTTTCCAAGTACCCTTTGTTACTGAGAAAGCGGTCTGTCCCCTGTACGTACTCCCTGAGAACACCCATCCCATGTCCCCGCGGAAAGCAAACGAGAGCTGAGCACGGCAGACACGAGGTCCAGGTGTGTGAAGCTCTGCGGCACACAGCACACACGTGCACGTCTGACATGAAACCAGGAGTCCTCTACGAAGCAGGACTGATGTCACGGCTGGGGCTTTCTTGTCCTGCTTCGTGCTTTCCTAAATGTGAGCTAAGATGAGATTTCTATTTACTATTTACAGATCATCCTGCTTTCCTTTTAAAAATTCTTTTCGATGGGATTGATTACAGGATTTTCCACCGGGGAAGTAGGAAAGCCAAGCGCCTGGAAAAGCTTACGAAGAATAAGACTAAGGAAAAACGTCAGGCCTGTAAACACCCCATGGAAAACTGTTCGAAAGGAGAAATAGAAGGCACAAACCTTGGATTAAAAATGCTTGTAAGAGGTTACAACGTGACTAGAGTTGACAGAAGGAATACCTAGGTGTTCTAGAGTCTTGCCCTAAATACAGATTCGTGTTCAACTGCTCCGACACCGCGGGACCCGTCACTCCGCTGTTTCTCTGCACAACTGCTTGGACGATCGGAAGAGGCGGAGAAGCACAGTGACATCCGTGGGCCTCAGAGCCAGGGTCAGGGCCGGGAAAGAACACATTACACGGGAAGCAAACAAGCGTCCTCAGAACCCACGCCTGTGACTGTCACGTTTCCGGGAGGAAGCCAATTGATAATTTGTAGGTAGAAAACCAACCAACCAAGAAAAAAAAAAAATCATCAGAGAACTCAGCAAAAATAATAACCAAGGGCTAGGTAGTACGGGCCCTTAACTTTATAAGCATATTTTAGGGCCAACTTTAGAGAAATTAAAATACTATTACAACAATTTTAACACTAATAAATTACAATGATCATCCAACTATTCAAATATCAAAACAGAACAAAATTTACATACGTAAAAACTTTCCTAAAGTAAACAAGTGTGCGTGGTCAGAACTGGGAATACCATTGGAAGGGACACGGCGTGTTTTGATCAGGCTCAGACTGAAATAAAAGTAGTCGATTCAAACCCCAACCTGGAGAGCCATCCCTGCTGTGGTTGTGACTGAATCCTTTCAGCATCCTGTGACATTCATTCAGACAGAGGGCGACCGTCCGACCATCCATGTAAACAGTTCGACATGTCGGTCCCCGGCTGTGGACCTGTGGCTGATGGAGAACAGCCTGGGGACCCTTTAAACTCAGCCACCTCTGGGCCTGCTCAGGGCTTCCCGCTGGGCGGCTCCGGGAGGCTCTGGGGGGTGGAACTGGTGAAGGTGGAAAGCCAGGAGGACATGGCTGTCTTTGCGCTGGAAAGAGCTCCTCCCACGGACTGGCCTGGAAGGAAAGGAGGGAGAAACAAAAGGAAAAACGCCTTCACTTTTGTTAAGAGGCAGTGAAAGAAGGACCAATGCTGATGAATAAATGTTATTTACGGTAAGGCATCAATATGTTAACGATTACTAAAATGCCATTTAAATTTCTAGTTTCAAAACAATCCCTTTCCACGCTTGTCGAGTAGGAGACAGGACAATTTCTGGGTGGAAGAGCCTACCAGCTTCTAAGCATTGCGAAGGCACCCAGCAAACTCTCTCCTTAGAACCCGCTGTGCGTGGCCGGTGGTTCTCAGCACTGGTTGTGCGTCAGGACCACACTGAGAGCTGAAATAGCCCCACCTGCTCTCTGTCCCCAAATCCAAGCAGATCACTGATAACCACATACACAGGAAGAGCGGGGGGCCGCTGTAGGAAGTTCGCTTGTCATCAAAAAAGACATTGCATTCAATGACGACATCCAGAACCCAGGCTGCCTCAGGCCTGTTTAGTTTTAAAGAACATTATCTCAGAAGTTGACGCTCAAGTGAAATTATTAAGTTGCAGCACATACTCCCACTATTCTTGGAGATGGGGGAGCGGACGTGGAGAACTGACCTTAGAATTTACACATCAGCTACAGCATCACTAAAAATTGACAACTGACTCATAAACCTACGCTGAAGTAGAATTTTTCTACTAAAAAATGAGAATGAAAAATAAGTCAAATGCATAATGTTGTACGGAAGAAAATGCTAATATATCTAATTCCGTTCCCTTGTAACAAAATGAACCTAGTGAGAGGGCTTTGTGCTCCATGTTTGTCTTCTTTTATTTTTTTTTAAATATGTTTTTATTGATTTGAGAGAGAGAGAGAAACATCAGTGAGAGAGAACCATTGATCGGCTGCTTCCTGCACACCCCCTACTGGGGATTGAGCCCACAACCCGGGCATGTGCAACGCTCAACCAACTGAGCCAGACCGGCCAGGTCTCCGTGTTTGTCTTCTAAGACGAGTAGGTGTTCAGACGTTAGAGCTATGAGGACCCTGCACAGGGATCACCCAGGTCTGGGGCTCCTGAACTGTGTTCAATGAGGGTTAGTCAACCTCTCTCAGGAGCTAAGTAAGGAGATGGGCCCTGTTTTTACATATGGATGTGACACAGCAAATGTAAATAATTGGTGAATCTGAGATCATTAGGAGTTCCTTGTACAGTGTTGTACCACTTCCTTTAAGTTTGAAATTATATAAAAATAAAAGGTAGAAATACAAGAAAGAAGGGACAAGAAACTTCTTTAGAATGGACATGAAACAATCTTCAAAACTTTTACATAAAAAGTGCTGGGAGCAGAAGCGTGTGTTCAGCACACCCCTCGTCTGGCTTTGGAAGCAGGGTGCTGGCCTCACTGACCGAGTCAGGGAGTATTGCCTGATCCACCACTTTTCGAAAGAGTTTGTATAAAGTCAATATAATTCCTTAAATGTTTGAGAAGACTTGTAGGTAAAGCCATCTGGGCCTGAATTAAATTAAAAACCTTGCAGCAAGGTTTTTAATATTTAATTCCATTTATTTAATAGGTAATAGGGCTATTCAGATTTTCTTTTTTAAATATATTTTTATTAATTTCAGAGAAGGGAGCGGGAGAGAAAGATAGAAATATCAATAATGAGAGAGAATCATGGATGGAGCCTGCAACCAGGGCATGTGCCCTTGATTGGAATCGAACCCGGGACCCTTCAGTCCCCAGGCTGATGCTCTCTATCCACTAGCCAAACTGGGTAGGGCCAGGTATTCTATTTCTTATTGAGTCACTGATTGATAAGACTATTTCAATTGAGTCTTTCAAAAGAATTTGTATTATTTCATCTAAGTTGTCAAAAAATTGGCATAAAGTTATTCACAAAAGTCCTTTAATTTTTGTAAGGTCTACAGTGATGGCTCCTCTCTACTATTTATAAAGGACTATGGGCAGATCTGGGGGAAAATTCCACCGAAGCTTGAATCCTGGTAGCAGAACAGTGAACTCATCAGAAAACCTGTCACTCCCATCAGATGTGGCAAAATGTGCTTAACTCTGATACTATCTGGTGCCAGGACATGTTTTTAAACAAGTAAGACAAAAATTAAAAAAACCAACAACAAACAAACCCCTGTATTTGACTATGGGAATCATTTGTGTTATTATGTGATTCACAGACCTCTACAAGTTTACATCTTTATCGACAACATATGAGAGCACAGAGGAGATCAGTTATCCTTCCAGCCTGTCCCTGGCCAAGGTGTGCCTTACCAACAGCTTTTCCTGTCTGGACAACATTCCGGCTGGTGGTGACCATGACGTTTCCAATTTTTTTGCCGCGTTCACTGTTTTGAACAGAACTGAGTGAAGGAAAGAAGTGTTAAATACAACTTAAGTAAACCTCCTCTCTCACACACACATCACTCTATCACCACCCCCCAACTGAGAATTACTGAGAAAAGAAGCTAAATTATTATCTGTTATCCATCAATTAATGTAATGAAGCATGTGAATTTTCAGTAAAATACTAAAAGAACATGCAGATGCATGGCCAACTCCCCCGACAGGATTTGCAGCAGTGACTTCAGGATAAAAACGGCAGATCCTGCGCTTCGTTCACACCCGTCTCCGGGAAACAGCAGTGTTTTCGCTCTGAGACGCACACACTGCTGAGCGGCAGGCTGCTAGGCGTGTGTTTGGTTACTATTTGAAGCCCACGTCTATCAAGTGCAGAGAAACAATTCCCAATTAGCCACGACACACATGGCACAGACTCAGACGTCAGAACCGTCCTGGTATTTTTCTCGAAATACTCACTGTGAGAATCGGAGCTTCATGTCGGACACCGAGTACTGGCCTTGGAAAGGGTGGCTGCAAAACAAAGCTCCCGTTCAGACCCTGAGTGTCCCACCAGGAGAGCCACAAAGCAGAGTTACCCAGGGGGCAGCAGTAAGCCTCGCAGGGGAGGCCTCTGAGCGTAGCATCCATGGGGCTTGGACCCCAGCTCCCCGCCAGCAGTTAGGGGAGCCCCTCTGAGCTTATTTCCTCCCACATGAAATAGGTGTTTTTTCTAGGCTGGGGGTGGGAGGGTTGTGTTAGTGATGTTGATTTATTTGGTTGGGGTAGGGCCCAAGCATTAACATTTTTTAAAAGCTCCCAACAGCCTTAGCCTGTTTGGCTTGGTGGATAGAGCATCGGCCTGCGGACTGAAGGGTCCCAGGTTCGATTCCGGTCAAGGGCACATGCCCAGGTTACGGGATTGATCCCCAGTAGGGGACATGCAGGAGGCAGCCAATCAATGATTCTCTCTCATCACTGATGTTTCTCTCTCTCTCTCCCTCTCTCCTTCCTCTCTGAAATCAATAAATATATATACACTAGAGGCCCGGTGTACGGATTCATGCACCAGTGGGGTCCCTTGGCCTGGCCTGTGCCCTCTTGCAATCCAGGACCCCTCAGGGGATGTTGAATAGCCGGTTTTGGCCTGATCCCCACAGGCCCGATCCAGATAGGAGGGAGCCTGATCCTGTGCATTGAGTGTCTGTCCCCTGGTGGTCAGTGAGCGTCATAGCAACCGGTCGATTGGTTGTTTGGTGGCTTAGGCTTTTATATATATAGATATATTTTTTTAAAAAGCTGCCCGGGACAGTCAGGGTGGAGTCAGTGACTTAGGCCATGGCCATGGACTGCACCTTGATTCTGGCCATCTTATAAACATGTGCCATTGGTCAGACAAAGATGTAGACAGACCAGTAAAATCTGTACTTTCTGTTAGAAAAGCAGCTCAAAATACGGGTCTTAAAAATATGCAAAAGGCAAAAAGTATATATGTAAATTATCAGGCAACATAACCAAAGATCCCTATAAAAAGCATCAATAAGTATCCAAATTCTTATCTCCTACTCAGGAGCCTCTCTGTCAATGTCTAACACAGAAAGTGACCCTAGTGAAATCCACAGCAAATTATATAAACATCAAAGGGCCACTTCTGGCTTTTCAAATGGCAAATTTCTTTATTGTCCATATGAAGCATATTAGTAAGTTCTCTTTTTTTCTTGAGAGATGACTTAATCATTCTGGACAGTCTTGGGAAGCAATGTTTTAGGATGAACCATGCCTGGTGCTTATTAGGGGAAGTTGGAGGACTGCCTTCTCCGATCTGGGGGTTGAAGACAGGCTTTCACAGAACTCAGATCTTACAGTTGAATTTGGGGAACATGTTGAAACTCTGCTGACCGTCATATCTGCATAATTTCCCTACATGCATATTTCAGGTCCTTCTTCTGCTTTCTCTTCAATCTAAATAAACTCGATTTATTTACACATTTTAAAAAGGACTGTTTTACAATCTTTAAAAACCTATTCCAGCTAAACCTCTATGGACTTGTGATAAAACCTGCCACCCTGGCGAAAGACTCGAACAGGTTAAGGGTGCCCCAGGGGAAGGGCCGGCCACAGGCTGGCTGAGGACCTCGGGAGACCCCACCCCACCAGCACTGCCACAGCAATGCCACCAGCAGACAAGCTCACATCTGTTTCTCCTCCTCACTCTTTAGAATACAGACCTGGTGGTCGGTGAGGGAGAAGACTCTGAACTCTTAGCCCTTCCATTTAATGCTATTAACATGGTTTTGCCTTTTAATTCTCTGTTTTCATCACATTCAAAAGGCAATATAGGTTTCTGCTCTAGCTCAGTATGATGACTACATTGACCCAAATCGGTGCTGACCCTGGTCACTTCTGTGGATAAATGATATAAAGTTTAACAGACATGCTCCCCACAACCCTGCCCCACCACCTCATCCGTGCAGTTGCTCCTCAAGTTCCTGTGACATAAACATCTGGATTTTCTGTGTGAGAGGGAATGTCCTTTCAACACTGCGGACGTCATCATACCCCCAGTCTGGCTAAGTTAACCCTCACTCCCAAATAACATGGTGGTAGCCCTGGCTGGTTTGGCTCAGTGGTTGAGCATCGGCCCTTGGACCAAAGGGTCCAGGGTTCAATTCCTAGTCAAGGGTTTGTACCTGGTTTGCAGGATCCCCCCTTCCCCACCCCCGGTCGGGGAATGTGTGGAAAGGGAGGGAGGAGAGGGAGAGAGAGACAGAGAGAAACATCAATGTGAGAGAGAGACACATCGATTGGTTGTCTCCTGCGTGTGCCCAGACTGGGGCCAGGAATGGAGCCTGCAACCAAGATACATGCACGTGACCAGAAATTGAACCCTTCGGTGCTTGGGCCAACGCTGTAACCAATGAGCAAAACTGGCCAGGGTAGGATAGGGTTCCTTTGTACTGGGCAATAAATGAATCGTTCTGTGCTCTACCTATGAGTCTTGGAGGATGTGCTTACTTCGGATTTATTTCCGCGAGTGCTGGGTGCCGGTTGCTGTTCCAGACCCTGTAGTTGTGAGTGTTCTTCCACGCCATCACGAAGGCCGTCCCGTAGTCCGCGAGCACCTTTTCATTATCTGTCAAGTGAATGTGTGAAAGCTGAGCTGCACTGTAGCCGGTCAGGGGTGTGAAGATGAACAACCAAAAAGGGTAAAGGACCAGTTTCACCCCCTCTGCCCTCCTGCTCTCTGGGGGAGTCTACCAGATGTCAGGAAATCAGGTCTAGCACCAAACGTCCTGTTAGAGGCTGTGTGGTCTTTGGCAAGTCACTTAGCATGGAGAACGCCATTTCCCTAACTGGAAAAGAAGGGGGCGGGCCCAGAGATCGTCCAAGGCTCCTTACAACGCCAAGATCGGTGCCGTTCTCCTTCCCAAGGTCAGGAGGCACACTGTTATTTATTAAACAAACGGCAGGCCGGACACTGAGCCAATGTTCTGATGTTTACATAGGGAGGAGGCAAGTAGGGCATCTTTTATCTGGGCACAAAGTCACTGTTCCTAAGAAAAAAATTACAATGAATGCACAAATTGGCTCTTTTAGCCACTATTTTCTCTCCTTTAGACTCTGTCTTGCTATTTGGTGAAACTCACTCCAGAGTTTCCATGCATTTTGCTGTCAATATACTTAACACAACAAGGGAATTTTCGTATTTAATGTTTAAAACTTTTAGGCTTTATCAGTATCATGGGAGAGTTTCAATGCAGGCATTTCTTCTACTTGGAAGGATAGAAAAGGCTTGGAGAACAGACTCCAATGGCCATTGCTTCATATTTAATTGCAAGTTGCTTGCTTTGAAGGTGAAAGGTGATGTTTGTTGCTGGGGAAGGAAGAGAAAGGTACATACAGTTCCATGTGCGGCAGGGGAAGTTCTTTTAAGAACATATTCCCCAAACAGGGCATAGGCCTGAGTGTCCTTTAGCAGCACGGAGCTGAGCCGGGCGACGAGGCTTTAAATACCCGCTCAGCCTCTTGCCAGGTGTGAGCGAGCTGATGAAATCACTTTCTGTACAGTGAGGATGGCAAGGTGTGTGCCCCCAGGCCTGCTGTGAGGATGACGTGGCTTGGTAGGTGTAAAGAGCTCAACACAGATCCCTGCACATATGAAATGTGCCCCCCCCCACCCCCCCTAAAGAAAGCAAGCTGGCTCCTATCAGTTAGTTTTTACAGCTCCCTGGGCAAATGTTTTTAAGGTAAATGACTGGTGGGGGACTGGGGTTTTCTGACTAGAGTCCTGCATGATCCTGGGTTACAGGCCTGGATTTGGGCGTCTCAGCTGCTGTGTTTGTAGAAGAGGCGGACGTTTAAAAACATCCCGCCAACAAATAAGAACTTGCTCCGAAGCTTCCTTTCCAGTGAAGGGCACTCGGGAGCCTGGGTGTAAACCCCACACACACCGTGAGGAGCGAACTTAGGCGGTGGTGGTGGTGGTGCCGGTGGGTGGCTGATTTGGTAAAAAACTTGCTGACGTGACGATGTGAATGTCCTCAATGCCACCGTAGAACACACTCAGACGTGGTTAAGCTAGTACATTAGATTATGTGTATTTCACAATGAAAAACAAAAGCAGTGGTAGAGATAATGGGGGGGGGGGGGGGGGCAAAACAAAAGCTCAACACTTTGAATAACAAAGACAACAAAATCTACCGACCATCTACCGGTGCCCACGGTAGAGAGCTCATTGCCCGGGCTTTGCTCAGGCTTTTTATACCTTTTTCTCTTCCCTGTGGGGCATGAGGTCGGTTTTACACAGGAGTGATTCGGTGTTTCCCGGCCCCTTTGCTGCAATGAGATTGTATTTCGCACATAATAGACGTTAGGATGTGACAGTGGGGAAGCGGCGGCGGCCTCACCTAGCTGCAGCGTGGCGGCCAGCAGCGCGTGGATGTAGACCGCGAACTGCGCTCGGATCCACTCGTCGCCCCCCTCCCAGCCCGTGCCGTCCAGGAAGACGTCGTCGCGGTTCTCGGTCACGTGCTTCACCAGGTAGTCGGCGAACCTGAGGTCGGCCGTGGTGGGGCTGAGCAGCTTCCTCAGCTCGGGGTCCTGGACCTGGATCAGCGCCTCTTCCACCTGCAGGGCACCAGGCACAAGTCAGCGCGGCGCTCACGCGGTTCCCAAGCGACCACTGGCCCGGCTGGGGTGGCTCAGTGGTTGAGCATCGCCCTTTGCACCAGGAGGTCCCGGTGGGATTCCTGGTCCGGGCACATGCCGGGGTTGCAGGCTCGATCCCCAGTGTGGGGCGTGCAGGAGGCAGCTGATGAGTGATTCTCTCTCATCATTGAAGTTCCTATCTCTCCCTTCCTCTCCCATCAATAAAAAGTATGTTAAAAAAAAAAAAAAAAAGCAACCACTGGGAAGTTGGAGCCGGCAATAAAAAATACCAGTAACAGCATTCTCAAAAGGTGAATCTAAGAAAGAGACGGGCTTTCACACAAGCATTTTTCTTTCTATACTTAAAAAGTACTCGTTTTCTATTTTCAGAAAACATGCATAAGTATTTAATTTTGAATTATAAAAGGAATTCATGTTGATTGTACTATTTGGGGAAGTGTGAGTCACCTTTATTGCACAATCAGAAATGAGTGCAATTAAGGGGAATTTCTAATTTTTTTCTTTGAGTGCACAGATACTCTGGAATATTTTTATCAACTAACTTCAGGAACTGAATGTTACTAATGCTGCCTCAACAGCTCCGTGGTGCTCCCACCTGTACCCTTCCGCCTTTGGATGGTCGGTGTATGTTTTTCTTCCTCAAACTCATAATACCTAAAGCTTTGCACTCCAGTTCTTCGTTTATATATTATAAACATCTTCCCAGGAAGCATGTTTGGTACTTTCTAAAAACCTTAAGATGGCTTAATCTCCCCCTCTCCTCCATTTAAATTACTTCAACTGTAAAGTTGAACAAATGATTTAACTTCTTCTATACTGATAAGATGTCCAACAGTTATCTCAAGCTCCTTGCTCTTGACCTCAGAAGCATATTACACAGGCTAGAAGTATTTACATCATTTAAACAATAAGCACATTTTAATTGTAAGACTGTAGTAGGTCCAGGCTGCCTGGGTTTGGGGTCCTGGCTCCCCCACTGTTCTTGCTGTTTGATCTCTCTGACCCTTTGCTCCCACAGGTATAACAGTAACAGGATGTACCATGTGGGTGGTCATGCGAGTTAGATCAGTTAGTATGCCTGAGGCGCTCAGAATGCCCGGCGCAGGGAGCAGCTAGCGCCGTTATTAGTTAGGACTCTGCCCACCTCATTCCAAATCAGAAAGGACCCCAGGGCCCAGCAGCGCCGAGGACACTCAGACAGACACCTACTTCCACGATGGCGTCACTGAGGTGCTTCTGTTGTCGGAAAAGGATGTTAGTAGCTCCAGCCACAAACCCCCGCACGGTGACATCCGAGAGAAGGTGGTGCTGCTGCAAGGCCATGTAAGGCAGACACAGGTATCCCTGAGGATCACAAGAGTAACACAGCGTCAGAAGAGCCGGAAGCATCACCTCCCCTGCCAGCCCAGGGAGCCGAGGGGAGGACAAGAAGCTGCCGGTGTTCTCCCACCGCCTCGCCACCCCGAACGCTGCCCATCCTGGGCTCCCTGCAGTCATGTTCCCGGCACCCTCGGGCTGTGACTGCACGGACGGTGGACCTCGGCAAGGCCATCCGACAGGAAGGCTGTCTCCCCTCGATCACTTTGTTCTCGGTTCAACTTAAAAGCCTCCACAGTAACTAACAAGCCGGACTTTTTCACTTAGGAACTGAAATATGAAGCCCATTCACAAGTCTGTTGTTCAGCAGAAAGCTGTTAGCTCGTCTAGTACCATTTTACCCGTCTCTGCACAAAGTCTCTGATGCATGAGTATGAGAAGCACACAGCACTTATCATCCTGTTTTAGTGTCTTCCCTCTTGTTAAAAATTATGCAAAAATATTTCAAGATATTTGCTCCTACATGCTGAAAGCCAAAATGACACTTGGCAGTACTTGAGTATTTAATTAATTTCCATTGGAATTGTATTTGAAAATTTCACTGCCCTGAAAGTTACAGTTGAATTGCCAAACCACAGCAGACAGGTAAGTGTGCAAAAAGCAGCGTATCTCCGGGCAGTGAGGGTGTTAACACTGGACTGATGCTCCGGAGGAGGACATGGGATTTCTGCCGAAAGATTCGACATGGAGCTGGGTTGTCACCAGGTGGCACGATTTGTGGATGAAGCCAGGGAGGCGGGCTTGCGGAAACCCTGGACTTGTTTTCAATCTCAAGTTCTGTGACAGTTTTATTTAATTATTTTTAAACTTCTCATCACTTTTCTAAAAACACAGACCTGTTTCCTGGATGCTGTGTTGTTTACGTCACAAGATGAGACTATGAGGGCAGGAGCTCTCTGTGCCTTTTGCTGCTGCATGCTCTGCACCGCAGCTAGGGTGCGCCTTGGACCTCACACGTGTTGTTGGAGAGGAGACTTCCAAAAGTCGGAATATGGTCTAGTAACCTGGTTTTATTCTTGGTCTTGACAATCTCTTCCTCTGCCTGATAAAATGCTAACTAAGAGCAGCAAAAGGAAATCCACGTCTATGCATTAGAGATACTCAGCATGGGGCTTGTACCCACGCCCTCTCGTGACTGAAGGCTGAAAGGACCCCTGCTCCTCCTGCAGGAACAGTCCAGAGGGCTGGCCAGGGCTCGGGGTTCACGCTCCACTTTGTGTGATAGGTATTGGAAAACAAGACTCCCCTCGCCCCCAGCTCCCTGTTGCTAAACATAAATATTATAGTAGTGAATGGACTTTCAAACAGAATACTCACTCCCCCAACTAGCACTGAGAATCCTTGCTAAAGGCACCCTCAGAACGGCCAATTCTTACAAGAGATTTATACCGCAAAACAGTAATAAGAGAATTTAATTGCTCATAGTATTACATTCATAATTTATGCTGTAAGAACAGAAAAGTCTATCTCAACAATGGAATCTTGGCCAAGTCTCTAAAATCATGAAAACTCAAAAGTATGTTTTTTAAAAATCCATACTTCAAAGATTTTTAAGAATGGGAAAAATACATCCCTTAAAAATACATATTCAAAGTAAATAAGAAAAAAAAAAAAAACCCACCACCACCACCAAAAAAATACATATTCATACTCTGACCCAGCATCACGCTTCTTGTAATTTACTCTACAGATACACCTGCTCAGATTTGTAAGGAAGTTCGTTATTGCATCATTGTTTATTACAACAAAAGATTGGAACCCTCACTATTCATGAACAGGGAACTGAATAAACATCATCTGTGCCATGAAACACACCCTGCAACGATTAGGAGCGATGAAGTTCATCTCCAATGAATAGTTTGTAAAATAAATAAATAAATAAATAAATAAATAAATAAATAAATAAGGGGCATAAAAATAGGGCTAGTCTGCTCCTATTTGTGTAAAAAGGGAAGGAAAAAGACCTCTGCATTTGTTTACGCATGACACACCCATGGAAGGAAACAGAAGGCACTGAGGATGTGGCTGCCCGTGGAGAGGCAGGTGAGTAGCAGGGACGATGGAATGACAGGGAGACTTATTGCAGATGCCGTGGAACCATCTGAATATTGAACCATGTACAAGTATTACAGATTTATAAGATTATTTAAAACACTAGTTCAAAATAGCTTTCACATTTTGCTATCATTACTTAAAAAAAAAAAATGATCAAATGAGCCTGAACCTCTTAACAGCCTTTAACACACAGTGGCAGCAAGAACTTGGGTCTTTCACAAAAGCAGCCTCTATACCCAAGCCCACCCCCGTTTTCCATTTTCCTAGGGTACTTTAGCTTCCATTTGGAGCTGCCGTGTATAATGGTAAAAAGAAAAATGAAAAGTTGCTTGCATACCCACGTTCACAGCAGCATTATTCACAAAGCCACAGCATGAAGGCAACCCAAATGTCCACCGAAGGACGGTGGGTAAATAAAACGTGGTGTGTACTTACAATGCAATATGACTCAGCCTTAACGGAGGCAGTCACAAAAAGATAAATTTGCTATGATTCCACTCATAAGGTATTTAAAGCGGTCAAATTCATAGAAACAGAAAGAAGGGGGGTTGCCAGGGGCTGGGGTGAGGAGAGAATGGGGAGTTGGTGCTTAGTGGGTATAGACTTTCAGTTTTGCAAGATGACAAAGCTCTGGAGATCTATAGCATAACAGTGTGAATATAACTTAACACTACCGAACCGCACACTAAGAATGGTAGAGAGGTAAATGTCATGTTTTTTACCATAATTAAAAAACAAGTCAAACCCCCACCCCCACCCCCCACCACACACACCGCTGAGCTTGGCAGACCTGGTAGAACCACTGAGAGCTGATCTGCTAAGAGCAGCAGAAACGCAGGGCGCCTTCCCTCCCTCCTGCGCCTGGAAAGGGCTACAACTGATCAGGGCCAACCACCACTCCTCGTCTGGCCTCTGGGCAGGGATGATAAGCATGTTCACCAACCAAGAGCCTCTTTATTGCAGGGCTGCCCGTTCTCCCCAAGATTCATCTAGCGTTTAAAGGTAATCCCTATCCAAATGCCAACCTGGATGAGGGGGAACTTAAGTTGATCCTAAGATTGATGTGGAAGAGCGTAGAAAGTCTTATTATTATTACTATTATTATATTAGAGGCCCAGTGCACGGATTCGTGCACTGATGGGGTCCCTCTGCCTGGCAATCCAGGACCCCTCGGGGGATGTTGGACTGCTGGTTTCGGCCCGATCCCCATAGGTCAGGCCAAGGGACCCCAGCAGTGCACGAATCAGTGCACTGGGCCTCTAGTCTATGTATATAAAAGCCTAATATGCAAAGTGCCCTCTCAGGAGTTCGACCGGGAGACCAGGAGTTCAATCGCTTGCTATGATGTGTGCTGACCACCAGGGGGCGGTGCAGAATGAAGGAAGGCCCTGGCCAGCAGCCGGGGAAGGGAGGCTCTGGCCGGTATCTGGAAGGCCCCAATTGGCCCTGATAGCCGGCCTGGCCTAGGGACCCTACCTGTGCACGAATTTCATGCACCAGGCCTCTAGTATGCATATAAGATCTTTGGTTAATCTCTTCCCCCTTCCCCCTCTTCCCTCTGAGATTCATCAGTCTCTTCCATATTTCCATGCCTGTGCATTGGGCGTCTGCCCCCTGGTGGTCAGTGCGCGTCATAGCTAACAGTCTAACGGTCGTTCGGTCACTTAGGCTTTTATATATATAAAGTTTCACTTAAAAAAATTTTTTTTGGATTTATTTGGGTGACATTGGTTAATAAAATGACAAAGGTTTCAAGTGCACAACTCTATATAATACATCATCTATAGACTTGTGTGTTCAAAGTCTAGTCTCCTTCCATCACCATTTATCCCCCTTCTACTCTCTTCTACTTCCCCCCACCCCCTTTCCCTCTGGTAATTGCCATACTGTTGTCTGTGCCTATAAGTTGGTTTGTTTTTTTCTTATTAATCCCTATGTCATGTTTAAGTTATTTAAAAAATTGCAAAAAGAAATAATAAATAAAAAATTACAAATACATTTTGAATGGTTTTTCATAAAAAGATAAAACATAATTTTACAGGCAAGTTAACCAAAACACTAAATCTGTGAGGTGTACTAATGTTTAAGTTAGCCATCTATGCAGTTTTTTCTTATAAGATTACAGCTTTTGGAATTGTAGTATTTGATATATATTCATTAAGTGTAATCAAGACTGTCTAGCCCTAGCTGGTTTAGCTCAGTGATAGAGCATCGGCCTGCAGACTGAAGGGTTCTGGTCAAGGGCACATGCCTGGGTTGCGGGCTCAATCCCCAGTAGGGGGGGTGTAGGAGGCAGCCGTTCAATGATTCTCTCTCATCATTGATATTTCTCTCTCTCCCTCTCTAAAATCAATAAAAATATTTTTTAAAAACTGTCTAGAGTTTCTCCATTCACCTTTTTTTCACAGATAAACCTGAATGATTAAAAGCAGACCCCATTCAGTGATGGCTGACCTCACATTTACTAAGATTCCAAATTCTTTCCAGTCAAAACCGCCTGAATTAATTCCCTATAGTCTTTCAACTATAGTCACAGATGCCACCACAGTACACACTTGGTATGTGTTTTAGTTTTCAAGGAAAATTTTCAGATCTGAAAATGCGTGCAACACGAAAAGCTAAATTCTGAAAGGACGCTGTCAGTCTTTAAGGACATTACACTTTACCTTTGTGAAGATGGCCAGGGGCATGCCATACTGGTCCTCTTCCAAACCGGAAATTAGCCCTGGGAGCAGGACCACCTGGCCCATATTAGCTTGAGGTTGTACAGTAATTGGAGCACTGTCTGAGGGCACCGACTCCCTGGGAAATGAGTTTGTCTGTTCTGACCCCACCTGGTCCCTTTCTTTCAAGGTGGGTTCCTCTAAGACACTAGGATCCAAGGTCTCCCAGTCACTTTCTGAAGACTCTGGAGATGGACGAGAAGGAGGTTTCAAATACGGACTGGTCTCACCGAGTCCCTGCCCTTTGCTACTGTCTTCTCCTGGGAACAAAGGTTCTTCCGTTGTGATGGCAGCATCTCCACCGTGGTTTCCTGTCGGGATTTTCTTGACAGTTTCCGAGTTGGTGTATGCAATGTTAGGAGCAGACACAGACACGAAGTCATCTGCAGGGGGGTTGTTTTCCTGAAGCCCAGCATCCTCAGACATGCTCTTTCGAGGCTTGTACTGCGAACAGTCCCTGAGACCATGTTCGATCATGCCTAGAACATAAAAGATGGGAGGACAGCTTAGTTTATAATGAGGAGGAAGAAAGTAAGAGTTGTGTATTCTATTCTAAGCAGCAGAACTCTCCTATAAAAATGTTAAAAGCTACGCTTGCATACATTCCAATAAAAATAATGAAAATGTCAGACAACACAAAAAAAACTACGGCCAAAACAAAAATGTATATTAACCCTGATGAGTTTATCCTTCAACACTTTGACCACGGAAAGTTCCAGCACAAGCCAAACAACAGAAAGAGTAGATACTGCTACCCTCTTACCTGGGAAAAGGGATAACACAGTCATCAGGGCACCCACCAACTTATTCACTGGAGAAATATAAAAGAGAACCTGAAATGGATTCAATGACAATCAAATTAGAACATCAGAGTCCACAATGATACTTAAAAAAAAAAAGAGGGAGAAAGAGAGGACAAAACTCTTCTTTACAGAAGAATAACAGCTAATTAATGACAGAATTAGAAAATCACCAGGTAAAAATTACCAGTGGACGTTAAAACTATTGTGAAGGATTGCTGGACAACAGGATATTCACAGAGATTCAAATTCATCATCCCATAGGTAATCTATTAATTGTAAGGGAAAACCAAGTACCTGACTATGAAGAAATCTGGCAACCACCACCTTAATCAAACAATCAAACTTCACATCATAATAATAGTACAGGAGGTGGGTGGGAAGAGATCAACCAAAGGCCTTGTATGCACATATGCATAACCCATGGACATAGACAATAGTGTGGTGAAGGCCTGGGGTGGGAGCAGGGGTGGGCTAGAAGGGGTCAATGGGGGGAAAAAGGAAACATATGTAATACTTTCAACAATCAAGATTTAAATAGTACAGTTATGGGCCCCTTGAAGTGGTACCCTGAAGACACACCACCACTTTGGTCCTCAGATTTAAAAAAAAAACCCAGCCCTGACCCGTTTGGCTTAGTGGATAGAGCGTCAGTCTGCGGACTGAAGGGTCCCAGGTTCGATTCCAGTCAAGGGCATGTACCCTGGTTGCGGGCACATCCCCAGTAGGGGGTGTGCAGGAGGCAGCTGATTGATGTTTCTCTCTCATCAATGTTTCTAACTCTCTATCCCTCTCCCTTCCTCTCTGTAAAAAATCAATAAAATATATTTTTTTAAAAACCAGTTTATAGGACATTATTATGACATATTGGAAATTTAAAAATGGACTTCGATATTAGGTATCGTTGATTGTATTAATGTTAAATTTCTTGAACCTAAAAATGATATTTTAGTTATGTAGGTATATACCCTTAATTCTTAAGAGATATATCCTCAAGTATTCAGGGATAAAGTATCATGATATCTACAAATGACTTTAAAATTATTATGATTTTGAGGGAAACAAACATATATAAAGCAATAATGCAAAAGTGACAAAATGTTAACAACTGGTAGATACAGATGAAGAGTGTAAAAGTGTTCACTACATTATTATTCTATCAACTTTTCTGTAGGCTTGACATTTTTTAGAATAAAAATTGAGGAAAAAATCTGAAACAGGATTCAGTTAGCTATTGCATTGAAATACTGGTAATAATTAAATTAGTTGAAAAAAAACCAAGCAAAGATTTGCTTAGGTGAGTTTTTTCTCTTTTAAACAGTTACATCATTTAGTGACACTAAAGTGCTATCTCACAAAGCATAGCGCCCACAACTGTGTTCTCCTTACACACTGGTCTTCTTTAAGGAGTAGCTTGCAAGCAAGAAAGTAAATCTTGCATTAAAAAGGATGTCCTTATTCTATTAAATTGATATAAAGAATGTAGGGTGATTTGCCACATTAGATAAAGTTTATCTTATCATAAATGCCATTGCATGTAACTAGGCTAAGTATTATTTTGCAAAACTTTTGTTTCAGATACATATATCCATGTGTGCTCCAGGTTGCCATGTAAAACATTTTTTTTTTTATTATGGGTTGTAATAAAAAAGTCTGAAACCTGTAACTCGACAACAAAAAAATAAACAACCTGATTAAAAAAGAGGCTATGGACTTGAACGGACATTTCTCCAAGAAAAATATACAAATGGCTGACAAGCACCTGAACAGGTGCTCCATCTCACTAATCATTTGGGAATGCAACTCAAAACCAGGAGATCCTGCCTCACCTACTAGGATGGTTACTATCAAAACCCAGAAAATGACAAGTATTGATGAAGATGTGGAGAATAAATAAAATAAAATAAAATAAAAAAGAATGTGGGCTTCAGCTCATCATAATTTGATAGCCAAAAACATTAGTTTATACTTTATTATTAGTTTTAAGTGTATATAGTATTTAAGAAATGTCAATCAATGTTAAATATTCCATCCTGCCAAATCTCACCTTTTTTTCAAGAAGAATTAATTTAAACAGAATTAAGACCTAAACAAAAAAAGAAATACTGCATTAAAATAAGAAATGCAAGCCTATTATTTATTTGCCTTTTCCTGTCTGCAAAGATATCATATATCATTTAATTAATAATATTAAAATAATTAGTGCTTTAAAAATTACATTGAAAATCATGAATTTATACTAAGAAATTAAATATTATCTGTGTCCTCTAAAAAGTGTGAAACCACTTAAATCTCTAACAAACTGTGTTTTTGAAGGAGTTGTGCCATTTTTGCTTGAAATATTGCAAGCTCCTAAAAGGGTGGGAACTACTCATTTATTTCTGAACTACAGGCCCGATGCACAAAAATTTGTGCAAGAGTAGGCCTTCTTAGGGTCTCAAGTTCGAATCCGGTCAAGGGCATGTACCTTGGTTGCGGGCACATCCCCAGTGGGGGGTGCGCAGGAGGCAGCTGATGGATGTTTCTCTCTCATCGATGTTTCTAACTCTCTATCCCTCTCCCTTCCTCTCTGTAAAAAGTCAATAAAATATATTTCAAAAAAAAAGAGTAAGCCTTCCTTCCCCCCGGCTGCCAGCACCAGCTTCCCTCTGGCACCTGGGACCCGACCCGGGCTTCCCTCCTCCGGCCACCAGCAGGCACCCGGGACCCTGGCTTCGTCAGGAAGGACATCTGGAATGATGTCCGGAAGACATCTGGTGTAATTAGCATATTACCTTTTTATTATTATAGGTATGTCCAGAGCATTCACCCAACAGATACTCAGTAAATGCTTGTTAAATGATCAACGTGTGCAGGCCCTAGTCAACACATGCTTCAGTACTAAGATCAGAGTAATACATATAGATATTCTACAGGAAAATGTTTCACTCTTAAGGCAACAAATAAAATATTCTGCAAGATTAAAACATGTGTCTTCCCACTCTAACTTCGTGGTACCTGAAATTACAAAGACAATGAAAAAAAGTACTCTATCCTATATCACTGACAGTATTTGTATACATTTAGAAATTTCTCTCATACAAGCACTACCAGCACTTTCGGCTCTGTGTCATCACGAGAGATGTCTTAGAAGAGCTGCGACGTGGTTATGCCACAATCTGCATTTGACCGTGTAGCACATGGAATCTGCCCAGTTAAATGTGCACACTTTTAGGACAGAAGTTAAATACATACCTTGTGTCGAAAATGAAGCACAAGATCCCGAGGAGACAGACCTACAAAGTTAACAGAAAAGGAATCTGTAACTACACCCTGCTGTTTTTGTCAAAAAAGTTTTTTTCTCCTCAAAGGAAAGTCAGGTGAAAAAAGAAAGTAGGAATATGCAAGTATTAAAATATTATACAGTATTTGATCACGTATACATGTACTCAGAATTTATCACATTACTAATAGTCAAACACAGCACTGCAATGATGAAAAGGCAGAACTGTCTGCAGTGATGGCAGTATCCTAAATCTGGGTTGCCCAATCCAGTGGCCACGGAGCCCTTGAAATGTGCCAAGTGGGACTGACAACCTCACCTTTAATTTTATTTAATTTGTATTAAGTCTAATATAAATGTAAATAGTCATGCCCTGGCCCGATGCTCAGGTATGATCCCCAGTCAGGGCACATACAAGAACCAACTAATGAATACATAACTAATTGGAACAACAAATCAATGTTTCTCTCTCTCGCTGTCTCTTTCAAATCAATTTAAAAAAAAAAGAAGTTAAATGTAAATAGTCCCGTCACTAGTGGCCACTGCTATGGACAGTGTAGCTCTAACACTTTCTCCCATTCTACAAACAAACGTCTTACCAATGACACAAGCTTAGAGAGCATGAAGCTGGTACTAAGGTGGAATCCATCATTTAAACGTGCTTTTTTGCTCACTACACTCCATAGGCTATTATTTCTGAGTCACAGTCTTCTCTGATCATTTGTCAGAGGACAAGAGAAAATAATTTAGAGAGAAATATGTTCTCAGAATAGGAATTTTGTTACCAGCTTTTGCAGCTCAGGATTACAAAACTGAACTACCTGTTTGGCGACTTCATGCTGAAGTAGGAATTGAGTGGGCATAAATCACTTTTGTCTTAATTATGAAAAGGATATTTACTGAGTGCCCACTGAGTACCATGGACACCAAGGCAGATTCTGGGTTGTCAAATAGTGCAAATTACACAAACCCCCAACTTGGAAAACCTTAAAATAGAAAAGTGCTAAGCAGATTTCTCTCTTGCCCTCCCTCTCTGTTACACCATGGAATTGACCTGGTCAGCAGTAATGTAAGGAAAAGAAAAAAACTTCCATTGTTATTCTGAAAAGCAGAAATTTCCTTAAACAATAATAGTTGCGAATATTGGTACAGGTATGTTATACTAATGAACAAAATAAACTGATGAATAAAATAGATCCAGAGGCATGGATACATGGAACAGACTGACAGCTGTCAGAGGGGAGGGGGAATGAGGGACTGGATGAAAGAAGGTGAAGGGATTAGCCAAAGAACATACATGCATAGCCCCTGGACACAGACAACGGTGTGGCCATGGCCAGAGGGAAGGGGGTGGGGGCTGGGTGAGGTGGGGAAAGGTGGGGAAAATGGGGACAGCTGAAATAGTGTCAACAATTTTAAAAAAGTAAAAAAAAAAAAATCCTGTTATAACCTTTGCCAATATAAATACTGGCTAAGAAGATATGTAAGGAAGCAGCAGCATCAAACGTTGAAGAGTTTAGATCCATACGGAAATGTAATTCTGATCATGAAGTTTCACATGCAACTAACTCGGTGCCCCAAACGAAAAGAACTGCGGACGTTTCTTCCCACTTGTCAAAAGCTACTCACCCAGATACACTTGGGACCCCTCCAATGACGTTCCTCCCAAGGAGCTGTTCATATGTTCATAGAGTTCCTACAAAACACATTCTGTTTAGACATTTTGGGCACTGAATTAGAACTATGATGATCAGGAAGAAACTGGTTCTTTAGTTGAGGCCGTTTGTTTTGCCAGGCCCTAAATGTATTTCTTTTTATTTTTAAATATATTTTTATTGATTTCAGAGAGGAAGGGAGCGGGAGAGAGATAGAAACATCAATGATGACAGAGAATCATTGATCAGCTGCCTCCGACATGCTGAGGATCGAGCCTGCAACCCGGGAATATGCCCTTGACCACAATTGAACCCAGACCCTTCAGTCTGCAGACCGATGCTCTATCCACAGAGCCAAACTGGCTAGGGACAGGCCCTAAATTTAGAAACAATCCAGGTCTCTCTGAAGACTTGCCTTGCTCTTTCCATCCCTGCCTCTACATTTTAGACCTTGATTCATTCACATGGTGCTAAGGACTCCTGGATAAATTGCCCTACTTCCCTGATAAATACCTAACTGTCCTAGTCTCACTAGAATCCATGAGAGACCCATGTTCTACCTACTCATGGCAGCCTTGAGGAAAACATGCTCTCCATTTCAATGAAACAGTCATGGAGTTTTCCAGGGTTTTGCAATGGGGTTAGGAGCCAGAAGCCGGATACATAAGCATCCTGAGCAGGGTATTAATAAGACAAGCAGATTTGGAGAAGCAATGCCATAGCAAAAGGGCTTTTATTAATAGAAACATTTATGTCAGTCGCAGTCATTTGCATTATTTCCTAATAAAAGGCAGTTTGGTTGCATGTAATAAGTATGAACTGTACATTTTGGGCCGATCCCTATCCCTTCAATGTTATTTTCAAAGAAGAATGTCTTTCTTAAGGTAATACGTGATTATCTTTCACAATATTACTGACAGGATTTACTCGATTCATCCGTCTTCAGCCAAACACATCTGTAGAGGGGTACAAATTTACCTTTAGAATGGAAATTTGGGAAAAATCCTTCTCTTCAAAATATGCATGTGTAATGAGCTGAAGTTTTGCTTGGAGCAAGCCATAGAGAGGCTTAAAGAAAAAACAAAGAAAACTGCCATTAGTATGATAAGAGTTAAAAACAAACACCCCACGGCCTTTCAACTTGAAGAGAACAGGAAGAAGGAAGTTAGTAACTCTCAACGTCAGGGTCCTATTATTCACGACGGAGAGCCCTGACCTCACTCCTGCTAGCTGCCTGGCTGCGCTGAGGGTGCCGGACCCACTCAGAGGGCAGAGGTTGAGTGTGGGCACCAACCTCCTGGGTCTCCCCGTCACTCAGCTGCACAACTGGGCACGTCACCCCTGCACACCTGCTGGCTGCTGCGAACAAGGGTATCCGAAAAGACACCACCTTAAGGAGCTGCTTTCAGAATCAAACAACCAGGGGGAAGCACTTAGTAGAGTATTGGGCACCCAGAAGGACACAGATATTAGCTATTATTCTCATGATTCGAATCACAGTCTAATTCCGCACACGGTTCTGCTGGCTTGTGGAAACATTTAACCATCCTAGAAGCAGCCAGTTCTTACAGCTAGTTGAACATCCACAATTACACTTCCGTTTTCTGTCCTCTGTGGAGGCTTACCTCTAGTCTGTGTCCTCTCTCATGATACTTTTCTATATACTTGGACAAAGTTATTCCTTAGTTCTTAATTCTTCTATTTAAGACCCTCTCTTACCATTTCCATCCTTTTACTCTTAATGTTCTTTTCTAGATGTTTTCTGATTTCTATGTCCTTTTTAGGATGCAGAGACCAATGCTGCATATATTTTTTTAATTAATTAAGACAGGTAATACTGGAATAGTTCCCCCACTACTCCCAGTATTCCTGCTACTATATCATTATTACCTTCTGCGTATAAAGTCAGCATATTTTAATCCATGCACTATGAACCACCGACCCTCTCAGTGTGAGCTGGCTCTCCCCGCTCCCCATGCCTGTCTAGAGACAGACAGGACGGGTTTTCAGCCCATTTTACCACTTAGTAGTTATATGTCTACGAGAGACATCGTTTTTTCTGAAATGTATAGTTATTTGTAAAATGAGAACAGTAAATACTTATATCTCACAGTTGGTACGAGGATTATATCTAAAATGACAATTATATCTAAAAAGTGTCTGATATAGAATTAATACCTGACACATAGGCACTAGATAAATGACATTTATTTTCATTATAACTGTTCTTTGAAGAATGATTACTGAGTAAGCTTTTCAACACCTCGCATTTGCTTTAATACCTAGTACTCCTATGCTTTCTTTTCGTTGGTCATCTGACCCAATGTAAAAAAAAGTATTTCACTGATGTATATTTTTCAGGCCACCCTTCTAGAAACTGTACACGGATCAGGTTAGCAATCTACCACTTTCCTGATATTTATAATCATTCTTTTCCTTGACTATTCTTGCCCTATACTTAAAATTACTGTCTTGGAAGAAATATTCTGATCCTCAAAATCTTATTGTTAAGGCCAGTAAGTATTAAATTATTATTATTATTCAGATATTTTCTTTGTTTTTAAACTTAGTAATAAAAACCAAGATAAATTATCTCTTGCAAAACTCAACTTATATTAAACAAACTACATTTAAATTGTCTGTGGGTATAAGAAATTGGATAATTGCAGGAGAAATAATTGAACAAAGTCTACACACATTTGGTGACTAAGCTAGTAAAATATTCTCATCTTTGGTTTAGGTTAATGGCAGAAACATCTATACAGTAGGTTCTCGGGTTACGTCAGAGATCCATTCCTACGGTGCAACGTAACGCGATTTTCACTGTAAGTCTGAACCCACCTACATAAGCACCTACGTCACTCATATGGAGCACATACACAGCAGGAAATGAAGTGAAACAGCAAAAAAAATTTGAAAGAAAGATAATAATTCCTGACCTTTACTTGTGGTAAATAAATAATAAAAAACATAAAGCATATATGTACATACGTCAAAATGACGGAACTTTTTTTTTATATAAATAAATGGGAGATGGCGACACAACAACGAAACGACATACGTCTAGTCCGATGTAACCCGAGGACTGTCTGTATTCAGTAATCATATAGATCTAAGGTAATTAACATGATAGAGATCTGGATTTTCCCCACAAAGGAAGTTTGGTATTATATATTACAGGTAGGCTTAGGTATCTGGTGTTATTGGTAAAGGTGTTATTATCCCATTAGTAATAAAAGTGGAACATCACACTTTTTTCCGTGATTTAATGAAGAGAGATATAAAAAAGTAAATGTTATATATTCCTTTAAAAAATAAAGTTAAAATGATGATACACTTGTATCTGATCAACTTGTACACAGAAGAAGCAATTTAAAGCACTGTTATAGTGCATTTCATTATGCACTTCCCTTCCTCAAACATTTTCAGTTTTTAAAGAGCAGGTTAAGGCTACAATTTCATCATAAAAGAGTCATGCACTTCTAGTATCGTCAATAAAATCTGAATATGATTATAGTACTTTGAATGTTAGTAAAATGTTATTTATTCAAAGTCTTGGGAACAAAACAAAAATGTATAAATGAAATGTACATTTCGATCAAGTGCCACCTCCTTCCCCACAGCCTATCTATGAGATCTTCTTCTCTGGGTGGAGGGCAAATGAGCATGAAACTGCTGAAGGGCAAAGAGAAAGAGGAGCTGCGGGAGCCTAAATATTGAGCCACTGGAGAATCTGAATATATTTTCTGGATCTGTCCTTAGACTAACAGTGCTGATCCTCGAGTGGGAAACTGTCATGAGAGTTTAACAAACACGTTAACAGGGAGCGATCTGGTCTCTTACCAGCTTGCTTAGAACACAGACGCTTTTCTGCACGGTCTCTCTGGTGACATCTGCATGCCGGACTTTCAACGCCTATTACAAATAGTCATTATTAGAAATACTTAAAAATAACCATTCTTCAACATAAAAATAGCAAGTAGATAGAAAAAACATTTCTTGCAGTTGGTTAATTACATTCAAAAAGCATTTACTGAGAATCTCAGAAAATGTTCATTGGATGAATAAGTGTCCGTCGGCCAGGGCACTACGTGCTGGAATATGGCAGACGAAGGGAACAGTGAGAGACAGTCTGTGTTATGACGGAATTTACAGTCTGACGGAGAATACTTTATGTGCAAGTTGCCACACTCAATGCAAATCAACCATCCTTGTTCCGGTTGTAAAATGGGCTGCCCTTTCGGAACCACTGTTTCTGGTGAGAAGGAGATAGTGTAAGAGACGACAAAACAGCTTTGTGAAGGTGGCTGTCCTCGGCACCGGGAGTCTGTTCTGGAGGCTGGTATTGCAGCCAGCTCTGAGCCGGGACGCATGCCTCCAGGATCCGGAGGATGACCGTGCGAGCTCTCTCCTGCTCTCCGCTCGCAGAAAACAACCTGTGAGGGAAGTGAGAATGACTTCCCTCCCTGTGCACTGCCTGGCCTCCCTGTGCACTGCCTGGCAGCTCCCGGGATCTGTCCTGAGGACCACTGGGGACTAGTGGTCGCATGAAGCCGGGAGTGGAGCCTTCCCTCAATCTGTTTCTCCCTCTCTACCTTGTCTCCCTCTCTACCTTGGATTCATTCATCAGATCCCACCTCCTTCAAAGGGAATTCAAGTCCTTCTCTTAGGCTCTGGGCCCCTCTGATAGCTGGCTTATCTGTCTGGTCATCAGAAGAGGCTAGAAAAACTTGGAGGAAAGGGCAGCCCCAATATACTCGGGAGTGGGTCAGACCCGGGGGAGGGAGACAGGCAGTATGAACTGCCACCTCAAGGTTACGCAGAGCATGGGAACTGCTGATGAAACGGTAGGGGAGGAGAGGGAGTAAACGAACAGGCTCCCAAGAAAGGACAGTAGCTCAATTCATCTCATAGAAAAGCGTGTAAGGGTAACAGTCTGTGAAGAAATCAAATGCACAAAGCTACCATACAGAATCCCTCCCGCAAAACCCCAGGCTGCTCAGAAGCAAACCATAAAAGGGGAAGCTGCCCACTGTGGTGCACGTGAATTTATTAATTAGAGCTACTAAGCTGGCAAGTAGTTTAAGAATGATCACAATCTTAGCCATAGATAATGAAGATAACGGGCAAGTAGTTTGGAGCGACTCTAAGTACTTTCTACTACTTCTAAAATGCTGCTTAAAAAAAACAAAAGACACCCATTACCACTCCATTTCTCTAAGTTATACACCAAACACTAGAAATAGGAAGTTCAAGGACACCATGAAATTTAAATACAGTATTTTGCAGACAAATGACTAAGTTTGGTATCACTATCTGAAAACAACGTGCAAAATATTATATGATACAAATATGATTATACTCACCCATATCAACTCACAAAGACATTTATGTGAATAAATTGTTACTATTGGGCAAACAGCTATAAACCGTTTATAAAAATTTAAAACAATATCACAGGTCCCACATATGCATGTCCCCAAATTTTACATTTTAGGTGGGCAATAGCTAAGAAAGAATTTTCAAGGTTTTTTTTGTCGTTCACTGTAACTGTCTTACCTTGGCTTCAATCTGCCGATAGCAAGAGATACCATATACGGTGGCTCCACTTCCATTTCTGGGTGGCAAGTGAAAAAACACAGTATCTAAGAGATACACAGAAAAAAGTAGATACTAAAGTGATTACCCTTATGAGTGAATAATGACACTGAAGTTATTACAATGCAGTCATTACAAACAAGACTGTAACAGGAACCCGTGCGCACTTCCTTCTAGCATCACTACCACCGGCTGTGAGAACTCCTCTCACGGCCTTACAGGACACACCCATCACCAAAGCACAGCAGGCTGAATCAGAACAGGTCTCACTGGGACGACGATCACTTATCTCAGAAAATACTTGGATCTATACAGGATTCTTCCAGATTAAAACAAAATAGAGAATTGAGAGACTAAAAGAAATGCATGATTCTTGGCCAGAAACTCCTGGACGACTGGGGAAATCTGAACACAGCCTGGGCATTAGGTGGCATTACGGACTTACTGACAAATCTCTTGGCTGTGATACTGATATTGATTATCCTGGGAATGACCTTATTTTTGGCGATGCATGCTGAAGTAATAAGAGCTAAGGTGTCATGATATTTACAACCGACTTTCAAATAGTACAGGCAAAACTGTACACAAACACAAATACAAAGAACACTGTGGAATATTCACTATACTAGTCTTTCAACTTTTCTGTATGTTTAAAAGTGTTCATAAGTCAAAAAATTGGGATAAAAACATCTGCAAGGTTAAAATACGATATTTATAGTTTATTAACCTGCATAGTAACATTTGCTCCATTTCATCGAAAATTAAACAGGTAATCCAACCAAGTTCAACCTAGTCTTTTGGTAGAGCTTCTCCTACATGATAAAATGTCGTTCTTCACGAAGCCTGCCAAAGCACTCATTACGGGCGGCAGGAGGCAGTGTTGAGCCCGCAGCAGTGCTCTTTGGGGTGCTGCTGGTCTGCACACGCAGGCAGGCTCTCAGGCAGGGCGCTGTGATGACAGTGGCCCAGGGTGGAGAAGCAGTGCCGCTGTTTCCAGGAGGGCACTGGGGCACGACCTTGTAAGTTTGCAGGCAGAGCCCCAGTCAGTCTGCTGGTGCAGGTGAGGCCTTACGTTTGCCTGAGAGGAGTCTGAAGTATAAATGCAGGAAGTGCTACCAGCAATGAACATCCTAATCTAGCTAATCACTTATTTTGGCCAGGTTCCTGGCAAGAGAAGCCAAGGTTCACCAACCGTTACAATGCAAGCCTGGAGCTCAGCTGGAGATCCTCTGGATCCTTTAGAGCAGTGGTTCTCAACCTTCCTAATGCCGTGACCCTTTAATACAGTTCCTCATGTTGTGGTGACCCCCAACCATAAAATTATTTTCGTTGCTACTTCATAACTGTAATTTTGCTACTGTTATGAATCGTCATGTAAATATGATATGCAGGATGTATTTTCATTGTTACAAATTGAACATAATTAAAGCATAGTGATTAATCACAAAAACAATATGTAATTATATATGTGTTTCCCAATGGTCTTGGGCGACCCCTGTGAAAGGGTCGTTCGACCCCCAAAGGGGTCACGACCCACCGGTTGAGAACCGCTGCTTTAGAGCATGAGTCAGCTCCAGCCAGATTTTAAACATTTTATAATTAAGCACAATCAACTGTCCTCTCATTCATTCATGTATTTATTTGTTTGTTAATCCTCGCCTGAGGATATTTTTCATTGCTTTTTAGAGAGAGTGGAAGGGAGGGGAGAGAGAGAGAAACATCAATGTGAGAGAACACATCGACACACTGATTGGTTGCCTCCCAAATGTGTCCTGACAGGGGTGACCGGGGCAGACCAGGGATCAAGCCTGCAGCGGAGGTACGTGCCCTTGACTGGAATGGAACCCGAGACCCTTCAGTCCGTGGGTCGATGCTCTATCCACTGAGCCCAACCGGCTAGGGCCAAAGGCATTTCATTTACAAAGTACTTAGCATCTAAGACGTCTTGTCAAATTTAAAAAATGACACTAACTGCCCCACCGCCTGTTCATGTACCTTCCTGGTAGTTGTGTGCGCCATCTGGTAAGGCCAGGAAGGGCAGGTACTTCCATTCCTCAGGTATGGTGGGGCTGTCGTGTCCATCTCCTGGAATCAGGGGCGGGTAAGAGAATTCCACCTGAAATGGAGAGGAATGTTGTTAGCCAAAGGTTGTTGATCAAAGGGAGAATTTTATCTTGAAAGGCAGAAATGCTTTTAGATGCTGAAGAACAGGAGTAAGGGCAAGCCACACTTGCTGATGTCATGTGACATTATCAGCAGACCTATGGGAAAGGGGGGGAGGGAAGGGAAGGAAGAAACAAGGAGTAAAAGAAGGACTTGTACGCCTCTCCCTTTCTGATTTAACAGGCTGCCACATCTTAATGTGCATAGGAGGGCGGTGGTGGCAGTGAGTGGGCTGAGATGTACATTTGGGAGCTGTCATCAGATAAGTGGTAACTGACGCCATGGAGCCCTGAGGAAACCCAACATCCTGTTGAACAGAGTGGAGGAGGAAGTCCAACAAAGAAGCCTGAGAAGTGAGCCAAGATCTAGGTTTGCTTCCCATCCATTGGCCCCTTTACTCCCAATACTTAGACCTTCAAGTTTATGGTTTTGATGGGGGATTGGTGGGGCGTGAGGAGGCATTAAGCAACATTTCAGATTTATTATTATTTTTTAAGATTGAGAATTGACCAATGAAAGTTCAATGAAGTCTCTTCAACACTGTGTCTTATAGGAAGAACAAAGTTTTTTTAAAATATATATTTGTATTGATTTCAGAGAGAGGAAGGAAGGAGAGAGAGATAGAAACACCAATGATGAAAGAGAATCATTGATCGGCTGCCTCCTACACGTCTTCCACTGGGGACCAAGCCAGCAACCCAGGCATGTGTTCTTGACCGGAATCAAACCTGGGACCCTTCAGTCCACAGGTTGACGCTCTATCCCCTGAGCCAAACCAGCCAGGGCAAGAACAAAGTGTTTAATATGTGCCCCCAGGTGCTGGCATCCCCAGGCTTATTAGCATTTTCTCTGAGCTTCTAATTCTTCTTGTTAATCCAATGAGAGTTTTGGAGAGGAGGGCAGAATAAAATACTCGTTAGCTATTTTAAAATGTTATAATTCAGCCTGGCCTGTGTGGCTCAGTTGGGGTCACTGGTTCAATTCCCGGTTAGGGCACATGCCCAGGTTGCAGGCTGGACTCAATCCCCTGTAGGGGGCGTGCAGGAGGAAGGCAAACAATGTTTCTCTTGAGTTTCTATCTCTCTCCCTTCTTCTCTCTCTCTCTCAAAAAAATAAATAAATAAAAATATATTTAAAAACAAAAGTATTATAATGTTATAATTCAGTATTTCTTAATATGAAAAGATATTAATGGTATATTGTTACATAAAAAGGCAAATCATAAAACTTCATTATAGTATAAAATATTTTTTGGAAAAAGTTATGCCTATTCATAAAAAATAACTGGAGTGTGTCCCCCCTCCTGGGAGCTTGCCCACCCTTTACCCCTCCCTTCTTTTTCCCCACAGGTGTGTATCTCCGAAACTCTAAGGGACCCCACGAGACTGGCAAACAGGGGAGCAATGGGCGGTGACAGCTTGTCCCAGGTTAAGCCCCTGAGCCTGTCCCAGGCCCCTGTCCTCTGACTCTCCAGTGAGTGACAGCCCATTGCATTGCTAGAGCCCGAGCAGCCCCGCCTAGACCCTCTCCTGTCGCTGCTTCTGCCCTCAGCCCTTCCTTGCCCCACTGTCCCCGCTTTAACAAAGTGCTCTCAGAAGCAAAACCCAACAAAGCGGGAAGGATATTCACCAAGTTGTGAAGAGCAGATTTCTCCAGGACTTTAAGTGCTAGTTTTCTTTTTTTTCTTCTCTATATTTTCTCACTTTTCTATTTACAGTGAATATATATTACTTACGATAAGAAATGTTACTTTTTAAAAACAGCTGGAATATGACTTAAAAATTGTTTAAAATACCAATTTTTATAACAGCAGAGGAGCTGTATCGGTGTGTTGGGGTTGGTGGATGTTTAGTTTTTTAGTTTTTTTGGTGGAATGGGAGGAAGGAATCGAAGATCCTCCCCACTCTCTTCCCTGTCCATCTCTGTCTCCCTCTTGTGGTGCCCATCCCTAGAACAGCCTTCTGCAGCCCTCCCTTACCTTCTAGCAAAGGCTGAGCTCAGCAAAGGGTCTGAATCACAATAATATGAAAGAGTTACCCATGATGCATAAGCATCTCACTAGAGATGAAGACTTAAGCCAAAGAAAGAAATGTAGGCACTTTCCAGCTACTGGGGAAGATTATAAGAGGACAAAAGCATCCTCCTGCTATTTCTAAATTTCCATTATTCATGTTGACACCCACGCTGCTTAGCTGTGATGCCAAGGCCTAAATGACAACTATTCCACTCTCTACATGTTAATATCGCAGCCCTCCAAAGCCAGGCATGTTCATCGTCGCAACATATGAAAAGGATGGTGAACATCAGGAAGAAACCTCCACCAAAATACGAAAGTTCAAGAAATAAAAGTGCTGGGGATGAGGGGGGCGAGGCAGTATTGCTTCACAAGTAGCTAAAACATCTCTGGACTTATTCTTCCCTAACCTCTAACTCTCCAAAGTTTCTTCTCCTGTTCCAAGGGCCTGCTTATTCCAACAAGAATCACAAAGGGTACTCCTTAGTGTTTCATCATTGTCACCACAGGATTCCATCAGCAGCAGGTGCCAAAACTCCATACGTCAGCCAGCCATCTGTCACCAAAACCTGAATTGGTCAGAGCTGGCCAATATCACCCTAACATAACACCCCCCACCCCCCCCCGCCCCCCCCCCCGCCCCTAATCTCCACAACCCATCCCTGAATTTGCAACACAACATCCTATTACCCAAGGAGATGTGCCCGGGATGGGACCACTCAGACCAGGGGTGGGCAAACTTTTTGACTCGAGGCCACAATGGGTTCTTAAACTGGACCGGAGGGCCGGAACAAAAGCATGGATGGAGTGTTTGTGTGAACTAATATAAATTCAAAGTAAACATCATTACATAAAAGGGTACGGTCTTTTTTTTTTTTTAGTTTTATTCATTTCAAACGGGCCGGATCAGGCCCTAGGGCTGTAGTTTGCCCAGGGCTGACTCAGACCAACAGGAAAATATATTGTTCACTCCCTCATTCTACTTGCTTTACTCACCGTTGGAAATAGTGTAAACACGAGTTCTAGTATTTTCATAATTCTACTTTTTGAAGAAGTACAATCTGATAAAACCAGTTCACTCAAGAATTAAAACGTCTAGCCATGTATACAAAACCATGAACAGAACAAAATCAGAACAGTGGTCAAAAATCAAGTAATAATTCCAACTTTTCAGATATCACTTTGGAAAATAGCTTTCCCTATTAATTTGAGTGTTTTAAAAAAAGTTCCAAGCTATGAAAGAACCAAAAGGTTTAATTGATATACATTTGATTATATTATTTTGCCAAAAAATACACTAATCTGACAAATAGTTTATATTATTTAGTGCCAAAAAGCAAATAAAGGACAAATAAAACTCTGGAACACACAATGTATAACAAGCAAACTACTACAGAGGAGGAGCCCATAAATTATATTGTGTCAAAGACTAATTTCAGATGAGTTTTTAAGGAAGAAGGGTCCTTTGCTAAATACTAAGTTTTTTGAAAATTTCAGGAAAAGAATTTGAATAGATAAATATCTCAAAACTATTTTAGATGTCTGGGTAGTACTTTCACTCACTTAAAAAAGTGTTCTAAATGTGAAGTATAGCCATCAACTAGAATTATCACATTAGAAATTAATATTATCTACGAAAGAATTCACTCCCACAAATTATCCCAATAAACGTGAAAAAAAAATGGCCAAGTGATAAAGTTACTAGATGTTCATTTTAATTTAAATGGAGGAATTTTTCATTAAAACATATTTCATTAAAATATATCTGAAGGCCTCAAAGGTGAAAAAAATTGGAGACAAGATGACGGGACATCTGTCTACATGCCTCGCTTGGGGGTCCTCAGCAGGGCTGTATTGGAAGAGAGCTTTAACCTTGTGGTCCACGTGAGTGGACCTCACTCCTGCATCATGGCAGTCGCTCTAGAGCAGCTTTGTAACAGAAGAGCCTACGGAGATTCAATGCAAAGTTATCGTGCTTAATTAGCCCTGCAACTGCTGCAAGCCATTTCTTTACACAAAGGTTTTGCTTTGGTTCCCTTGGATCTAAAAATGGGAAATGACACCCAGTTTGGGAATTTTCGCTATGAATCATCTCAGTGCACGGAAAGAACTGGTGATGAGCATGACCTGCAGCATCTGGAACATGGGAAGGCCTCCCGCTATCTAACCGGATCTGAAGTCAGAGTCACAGGTCCATGACCCGCACTCAGTGCCCCGCACCTGGAAGGACCGTCTTAAAATGGAGGAGACCAGACCGTAATTGGTGAGTACACCCCGAGGGAAATCTTACACACTTAGACGCTCTGAAACATCTGACATACTGATTTTGTCTCTGCACTGTCTGATTTTAGCAAGAATCCTGTTTGGTTTAGCCAGAGACCCCCCTTCACCGCTGATGTAGTCAATTCCCATTCACCCACCCCCACTCTGCTCCTTGCCTATAAATTCCCACTTTTCTGTCGTATTCAGAATCGAGCCTAGTTCTATCCTGAGATCTCTTTTTCCCTCCTGCAACAGCTTTTCTGAATAAAATCTGGTTTTACCGCTTTAACTATTGTCCAGCTCTGGTTTTCCTGATAGCACCAAATTAGCTGTAAGTATGCTTAAGTCAACTAACCTTTCTGGGTTTCAGTTTACTCATCTGTAAATTTAAGAGGGATGGAGTAGATGATCTCTAAGGATTCCCGCCAGGTCTAAACTTCTCAGGAAGAAATAAGGTACAGAAAAAATCAGCAATTTGGATTTGCTGGAGGTCGGGGAGCTATGAGGCCAGGACACCCTGACTCCCAGCATAGTGTTCATTTTACAGAACCAGTCACCATTCTAAACCTCAGTGCTGAAACCCCAAACCAGACACATCCAGAGAAACGCCAGGGTGCTACTTCAGCCCAAAGTGCCTCTTTCATCTCACAATCTGTTGTACAGTTGTCTTTAATCTCCAAGCAACAAGCAGCACTAAATTTTGTTTTCCAAAGTAAAGTAAGCCCAGCCAGTGTGGATCAGTGGTTGAGCAGCAACCTATGAACCAGGATGATTCCAGGTCAGGGCACATGCCCGGGATGTGGGTTCGATCCCCCGTGTGGGTTGAACAGGAGATAGCCGATCAATGATTTCTCTCTCTCCCTCTCCCTTCCTCTCAGAAATCAATAAAAATATATTAAAAATAAAGTAATTTTTCCTCTCTGGAAATAAAAATTATATTCCTTTTGCCCATAAAACAGATATACAACATAATAACTAATCTCGACTTCAGATGACAGCAAAAATGAAAAGATCTCATTGTATCTCCTACCAATAGTTCCTTCTTTTTTTGTCTTTAAAACAGTTTGGTTCTGAAGTGGGGCTGCCACTTCTTACTTTACCCGGAAAGACACCTAGATGCCACATGGCTCCGCAGAATGAACACAGGCCGTGCCAGAGCGATTGTAAGTCTGACTCCTGGGCTGTCGAGCAGTGTGACCTCGGCGAGATCATTTTACTGCCTGCAAGCTTCAGTTACTGCACCCGTATCCAAAGGAAGTTATACAGGGACAAGATGAAAGCTGTGAACTTTAAAGATCTAATGATGATGAACACTTTGCTTGCATGCCATGATGCAAACTCAAATATCTGTTCTCTCACCTGTAAATATAGGGTCACATTTTAAAACCTTATAATCTATGGCTGCTTGGAATGTTTCAGATATGGCACCGAATAACACCACTCCTCTGTGGTCTCTTTCAATGCCATTTCCACCCGAGGGACAGATAAGGAATAGCAAGCAGTCTTTAAAACACAAACACAACCATCTTCTCACTTCCTCCATCATTTTTTTTCTGTTATCATCCTTCTAACGAACTTAAATTCTGCCCATAGACATCTTCTAAAATGTTATATTCCTGTGACATACAAGAAGGAAAATGGTCCATTACTTAGTGGCAGCAATGAGCATTTTCGATATTTTAAACATTACAATTTCCTGTTCGCTAGCACGCTGTGGCATCACGGCCTTCCAGTGTGTGGGCTCATTCTCTAACCCTGTTTCTATTCTGTCCCCTCGCCTTCAATGCACAGACTGCAAAGGTGCCATTGTTCCCTTTACCATTCAGTGAAGCAGCTTAAAAATGACTTGGTATTTGCACATGGCTTCGCTCGGTAAACACACGTCTTTCCTGGCGCTTGAGCTGGGGCGGTCAGCCGCGCACCTAAAGGCAGGAGCTGGACGAGATCAAATAGCAAAACCGAGGCCCAATGGGAAGGCGGGGCGGGGTCAGCCCACCTCCCCGGACGCCGGAGTCCAGGGCTCCCAAGATAAACAAAGGAAGTGGATGGTGTCACCGCGGCAGGTGCTGCCACCGACCCGGCACCCGTGCGGCAGCCCGCCGAGCTCCAGCCCTTCCACACGCGGCCCCGGTGCTGACCCCTCCGCGGGTTCCCGCCCTGGGTGGGCACCCAGAAAGTCCACGGAAACGGAGATGGGACGGGGGCGTGGGGGGGGGGGAAGAGTAGGGCGGAATTTCCTTTGCTTTCTCCCGTCCT